>NC_058147.1:12505154-12805154 GCF_011075055.1 Mangifera indica
AATCTGAGACTTGTAAAGTAGTGCTTAGCTCGAGCTCCACCTAATTACATTAAAGGAGAACTCAAGCTCGAGCTTGAGACAAGAAGATTGATTCGAGCTTGAGACAAGAAGATTGATTCGATCTTGACTCAAAAAATTACATTTAAACACTTTAACTTTCAAAACAATATTATAAACCTCATAATTTATATATTTATCAATTACCATTTATATTTAAAAATAAAAAGTAAATTTTTTGAGTGTAAATGCGAGATTTGAAAATTTTAGTAAAATATTGATATTTTACTCAAGTTGAGTCATCAACTTAGCGAGCCAACCAACATCAGCCTCTAGCTTAAGTGTTTGAACTCGACTGACTTGAGCTAAAGCTTGACTTTATTTAAATCAAGCCAAGCCTGACTTAAGACATCAAGGTCATAAGCGACTCAATGTTGTTTACAACCTTAGTTTTGTTATCTAATACACGATCTTTTATCAAAAGTCTTAAATGCTCCTAATAAAAAAAGTCTAAAATAATATAAAAAATAAATTAATTTCAATCCTTATTAAAGAAACAAATCAGATAATCAATGAATTCAGAAATTTTCTAAATACCAACAAATCAAATACCAAGCAATCCAAAAGAACAATCGTGGCTAGACAAAGAGACAATACCAAACCCTCACTGTTTCATCTTGACTTCCTAGATAAATCTTATTAGATTCTGATGACAAACAATCCCACACATATAATAAACCCATTAATTCAATGACAAAAATGACACCTGAAATCAATAAAAATTAAAAAAATGAAAAAAAAAATTACTAAAAATGACACCCAGAAACCAATGTTGTAAACTTACACATCACTTTATAACCACACTTCTTTTTAACACAATAAGCACACTTTCTCAGTCTTCTTCACCATCCAATTATAATTTGCAAAAGAATTCATATGATTTCTTTACTGGTTCAATCACATCTTTTTTATCAACAACCTTCAATATGAAGCCATCTACAACCTTTGATAACATTAAAAATGCACTTGTTAGAAACAAAGATGTGTCAGCCACATACTAATAGCAACTTGATGGTCACGCTAAACCACCAAAGAATGAAGATATGGATTATAATCTGGGAATAACTTGGGTTGAGTATCATTACACTAATTTAATATCATTTTAGAATTAATTAAGTTCATAAAATAATTCATTACTTGGTGTTCAAATAAATAATCTAACAGCTATCATGAAACATGTTAATACAACATGAAAAAATACACAGACTCAACCATACTAGTACTAATGACTTCAGGAATTCTGATACTGTAATAAATAATAGACTTCAAGCAGACTACCATACTAGTGAGTGTGAATATTAATGTATTATTTAGTATAATACCCCCATGGGTTTTGCAAATGAGGAGAGAAACTAGACTGAACATAGATAAGGATGCAAAATTCACCATCGACTATTCATCTTGCAACTTTACTCAGATTAAGAGGATTGAAATGTGGATTGCAGTCAATAAAATATAATGATTTAGTTTAGAAATAACAACACTTGAATGTACAGAACTATTAGTTTTTTAAATAAAAAAAATTGAAACTTTTTTTTTTTTAAATGCGGGGACCGAAATTTCAAATTTTCCTATTGAAAAACCTAACTTTCATTCTCTTACACAGAAACAGGTCCAACCTTTAATACCATTTAAATTTAGAAATCAAGACCGGGATATTTCTTGGTTAACATGCATAATTTAAGGTTGACATGGATATTTATTGGTTGACTGATTTTTTTTTCCCCTAATAAGGAGACCGAAATTTCATATTTTCCTATTGAGCACTACAATGTTGGCACAAACCTTTACATAGAAACTTTGACATCTGGCAAGACTCTTGTGATAAGTTGTACTCCCTCAGAAAATGCAGTTACTTGACAATCAACTATCCGTAGGTTCTTCTTTTGAGAATGATGGTAGCAAATTTAGGACTTCACTGTAGTTTTTATACCTTTGTAGTAAATCTAGAATAATTGAAGCCATGGATGCATCTGGCTTCACATTTCTCTCTTTCATTTTGTGAAGAAGTTCTACCACTTTTGAAGTCTCATTATTTTGCAAGAAACCAGACATAAGAGTATTAAAAATGATGCAATCTGGAGCACAATCATTTTGCTCCATATCTGATAACAAATTACTTGCCATCTCCAACTTCCCTTCTTTACAAAGTCCATACAACAGAATGTTATATGTCACAACATCTGGAACAAATCCTTCATTGCGCCATCTGTTAAATAGTTCCAAAGCAATATTGAGTCTTCTTGTTTTGCACAAACCATCAATGAGACAATTGAAAGTAATGATGTCAGGATGAATGTTTCCGTTTCTTAAAGAATGAAACAGTTCAACAGCCCCCAAAACACAACCATTTTTGCAAAACCCATCAATAAGAATATTATACGTAATTAAATTGGGAGGAACATTACTAAGTTGCATCTCACCAAATAGTTTTTTTGCATGTCCAACTTTACCATATATGAAAAGACCTTTTAGCAAGGTGTTAAATGTAACGATTGTTGGCTGAATTCCCTTTGAGGTCATTTCCTTATAAACACAAATAGCTTCATCAGCTTTTCGATTCTTACAATACCAATTGATCAACGTAGTGTAGCTAACTACATTAGGTTTGCATCCCTTACTAAACATCAAAGAAAACAATTCCTTAGCATCATCAATTTTATTTGCCAAGCACATACCATCCATTAAAATATTGAAGCTAAAAACATTAGGCTTACACCCCTTACTTTCCATGGAATCAAATAGTTTTCTTGCATCCTCAATTCTACCTGCCAAGCAATAACCACTTAAAATTGCATTGTAAGAAATTGTGTTGGGGTGAATACCTCTATTAATCATTAGTTGGAGCAATCCATTGGCTTCATCAATCTTCCCATTCTTACAAAGTTCATCCATAAGCACAGTAAATGTCACCTCATTAGGCTTTACACCTTCATCCGACATTTCTGCAAATAAAGTTTTAGCCTCCTCCCAATTAGATGTATTGCACAATCCATAAATTAAAGTGTTGTAAGTAATCACATTTGGATTAACAGCCTTGGACTTCATTTCTGAAAACAGTTTCTTTGCCTTGTCTACTAACCCATATTTGCAAAGACCATCTATAATAGCAGCATAGCAAACAACATTAGGCTTGCAAATGACACCAAATTCACCATTCCCATTATTCATTTCATCAAATAACTGAAGGGCAACAGTGACATTACCTGTTCGACACAAGCCAGTGATCAAACTCCCAACTGTAACCACATCAGGCCTACATCCAACAGAAACCATTTTTCCAAACAATTCGATCGCCTTCTTAATTTTTCCCTCCTTACAAAGACCATTAATCAGACTAGTAAAAGTCACAGCGGCAGGGTAAAAACCCCTCCTAAAAATACTCCCAAAAACCACAAAACCGTCAGAAACCCGGGCCATTTTGCATAAGCAATTAATAACAATGTTCAAAGTAATCAAATTAGGCAACAACCCAGCTGAAACGAACCTCGTGTATAGCACAAGGAATTCATCGTAATATTTTTCTTAATAAGTGCAGAAAACAAAATACTGAAAGATGACATACCAGGAGTGGGGTCCATATGAATCATGTAATCGAAAGAATCAAGAGCTTCATCAAGAGAAAAGTTACCCGACTTGCAGTTTACATGGAGGAAATTATCAAGTTGAAAAAGGTGTTTAATAATAGTGGTGCGTTTGGCTGATTTCAGTGACGAAGGAATGAATGAAGATGAAAATCTAACATTCAAAGATGATTTAAAGGAAATAATTGAAGTTTTAAGAAACATTTTCGAAGAGGGGATCTGTGAAGGGAGGGAGTTTGAAATTCCTTGGCGAACGGCCGTAAAGAGATTTGTGCGACGCGAAATGTACAGGGACAGACGCATCATAAGTTTGGTCCTATTCCTACGCATCGCAAATAATGTATAATTACTGATTTGTCCTTTTTTGCCATTAAGTGTAACAGTACTAACCCATAAGTACCCTTATATAAAAACATTTAAAACTTTAATCCTTTTTAATTAATTACTAATGATTTGAAATATAAAATTGATAACCTCCTTTTAATTCAGTATATTTTATAAGAAACCTCTAGAATGATCTATGATTGATTAATGAAAGGCAAAACAAGTTATTCTACCCAAGGTTTAGTCCACTAACAAAAGTCTCACTTGTTAACTTTTAAAATTTAAATACCTAACTACTAATTAAATCTATTAATAATAAGAGTATAATTGTCATTGTATTTAGTAATAAAAAATAAATAAATTTTTTCCTTTTCCTTAACTTAGTTTTAAAAACTCATATTTTTTTCATCATAGCTTTGAAAACTAATATTTCCTCTTGTTAGGGTTTCTTATTTTTAACTTATCATCACCCCCTTAACTTTTATAAAATCAAAGTTACACCCCACAACTACATTCTCTTATTTTTATAACCTTTCTTCTTAGTCCGATTATGTAACTTCCATTTTGTTGATACTCTCTCCCTTGCCAAGAATATTTTTGGCCCCTTTATTAAAGTTTCTTGATGAAAGTGTAACGTTTTTTTGGTGATATTTTCACTCTTTTTCTAGTGAAAGTCAACACTCTCCTTCGATCATTGATGCTCATCACATTGGCTTGGTTCCCTCCCTTTGTCAAATCTTGTTCCAACCATCCTTTTTTTGATTTGCACAGTGGTCGTTGGCTCAGTTCCTTAGTTTTTTGTTGGCAATGTTGATTTTCTTAGTTAACAAGATTAAGCCTTGTTCCCTGATTTTTTTCGTCAGCTAAAGATGAAGGGAGAAGTTCATCGAAGACATAGGTGAAAGTATAATGTTTCAAAACTTAAGGGGTAGTTGTAAGAGGAAAAAATATGAATAATATGAAACTCCTGGACAAGGGGAAAAAGTCAGTTGTCTAAATGATACACTCCTTCATCAATTTTTTATTTTTCATGTGTATGTATACATATATGTTAAAAAGGGTAAATTAATAATTTACAATTAAACTAACAAATTTGAATAACAAATAAATATTTAGATTTTTAAAAATTAACATATATAATTTTGTCAATGGACTAAATCTTGAGTGCAAATAAATCTTTTGCCCATTATGAAATTTATTATACTGTAAAGTGCGGGAAATAACAATGCCCTATATATATATATATATATATATATATATATATATATATATATATATATATATATATATATATATATATATATATTTATTATTATTTATTTATTTATTATAATTTAATTAATATTTATATATATTTTTATATAATTAATTGAAAATAAATAATTGAAAATAACAATGATGATTTATAGAATGAGCATAACATTTTAATTTTATATAAAAAAATTTGAAGTATAACATTTATTAAAGCACAACGCATAATAGATAGAGAATTATTGATTAAGAGTTCAATAGTTATGAACAGGATGATACAAAAATATTTTATTCCTAATATTATAGGTAGAAATTAATAAGGAAAGATCATAATAAACATATAAAGATTATAGTCAACACTGTTTAATTTAATTTGATCTTCATTTTGATTGATATGATTCTAACTTTAATTTAATCTTATTCTGATTCTGATTTGATTTGAATCTAATTTTTCACAATTGGTGGATGTTCGTACAAAAGACACAAATGAGACTGTACAAAAAGGGTATATGGGTGTTCACAAAGTAAAAAGTGGATTATATCCCTAGGGTTTCAACATGACTATGAAGAGGAAGGCCAAGTCATTAATAAGGAAGATGTGTACGCCTATGTACAAGAACGTGCGTCATGATCAAGGATGCTTGTGAGTAGTTAACCATGTATGAGAGACTAGGTACGTGACTATGAGCCCTAGGATGTACAATTGTACATTCGATAAGGAAGTAAAGTTGAGCTAAGTCATGAACCCAAAAATTCATAATGTTGTCCGAAGGATAATACTGATGTATATCGTATATAGTAGTATTGAGTCATGCCTAAAGAGTGTAACAATATAGTTAGGCCATAAGAGAAAGAAAAATTAGGGTGAAAACTACTGACGAGTCTAAATTAAGTTAGAAACTCGAGATGCATGTATCTTTATACATAAGTATATCCCAATCAGTGTTATCATATTAAACCATAATCTTTCATTAGTAGATATGTTTCATGAGGGTTGTTACGAGAGCATATTTATAAGATTCTTTCTACATATGTCTATAATAGAGCATCGCTTATAGTCAGTAGGACACAATATTCATAGGAGGGTAAAATAGCCCATAGTAGGGCCTACATATGATATCACAATACAATAATGTTTTTAAGAAAAATGAGACTGTATAGTATGTTACAAATCTATGTTTTAACCTAACTTGATCAACACATAAATTTAAGTATTTAGTAAAAGTACAAAGTGTTTTCACTTGAGTTTTCAAATATTTAGAAGGAAAGTCATCTAAGTATAGGATCTCGAGTGTATCTTAGATGACCAAGAGATTTTGTTATTATAGTTATGAGACCTTAGTGTTTTCTAAGATGACTATATGGGACCAAAGGTGTTCCTAAGATAAAGTTAAGAAAGGACCAAAAGCACTTATAATGACAAAGTCATTAAAGGTTGAAGTCCAAGAAAAGTACTTCTAATTACTAAGTTAGAGTGGAAGCAACTCAAGGTTATAATGGGGATTAATTAAGTTTAAGTAACACCTCAATACGACCAAGTAATTTATTACTCACTCTTCTACTTTTAATGTTTTCTAGGTGATGAATGCTATGGATGGATTTATCATGGTTTGTTACACACATTATTTAAGTATCTTTATGTATTTAAACATTATTTGCATGTTTTCGCATGTAAATTTAATAAAGGGTATTCATGAAATTTTTTAAAATTATGATTTGTTGGATAAACACTTTTAAGTGTTATGCATGTTTTTTAAGTTTATGTACTTACGTTTCCCTTTGAAGGATAATATTTTTATAAGGGATGTTACATACACTTTTTTCACACAACAAATTCAGGATTCATTTTCTTAATTGTAACAAACATAAACTCATTTTGAACAACTAAAAAATGTTAAGGACAAGCAACTAACCCGATTAAATGCCCTTCTAAATCATGCGAACTAATAAAATAAACATCTATGCACACTAGTAGTGATAATTTTTTCTAACAGTTTAGGATCGACTGCCTGTAATTAAGCTCAACACAGGATATACTTTTGGTATGGGTTGAATGAGTAAATACAATATCATTAGACTCGAGGCTTCTATCAAATCTTAAAGTAGAACTACAAGAAATCCATGAATAATCTATTTTATAATGCTAGTCAAAAAACAACTTTGATACTATGAAAGGTTTCGCCTGAATTTTAAAAAAATATTAAAAAAAAGACAACAAGCACTTTGAGAAAAAAAAATATCTCTATTTTTTATTAAAGAAACGATTACAACTGTCTGTATTTTTGAAAAAAAAAATCGAACTAACAGTTTTTTATGGAAGAGATTTTGTGACTATGAGAATCAAACATATTAAGAATTAGAGTTAAAACAAAGCAGTTTTGATATTTCAAATAATAGATTCTCATATTCAAGAAAGAGGATTCAATGTCTCTATATCCAAGAATGTGACATAACGACACTCAAAAGACATAGTAAGTTATGCCTTGGAATTTGAAGAGCAATGTCGTTGCACAAAGAGGGTAGAAGATTAGATATGTTAAGTTATTAAAAACCTAATGCTATGGCATGCATAGAATAGTCTAGATTTTCCCCCGTGGAATAGTTTGATTTAACTTAGCTTATTGTTAGGTAAAATATGTTCCTAAATAGTTCCACTCAATATGCATTAAAAAAGAAAAAACTTTATCAAGTTCCATGCATTTTAGAATCAAAACAAAAAAAGTAGAAGAAAAAAATAAGGTTGGGCTTTGGATTAAATGTATGATTTGATGAAGTTGAACATACATAAGAATGAATCAACTAAATGCCTCAAATGATTATTGTGGTTTTATAGATTAAAAGACCTAGACACAAGTAACTGGAATATGTTTTCCTTTGAGGATTGGCTCAACGTTTAAACAAGAAGACATTGTTGGACCACTTCAGTGCCATTGTAAACCAAGTTGATATCACCAATCTCCACATTTTTGCATGGATTCAATCTGTTACACAGAAGATTAACTGTAACTTTGGTGGAGGAAGTGTCCCTAATTTTTTTGGCTATATTATGTCGATACTAGGACGATCATCATTCGACTATTTCACAGCGCTGGACTACTGCCCACACATTCTTCGTATGACATATTGAGATGGCCTAAAAGAGTTGGCAGACCACACTAAATGAGGAGTTTCAGCTTTCAAGGCTTTTCACGAGGATGGTTAAGGCAGCTTACACCCCAGGGTTGTTTTACAAACCATGGGGGATGGTCGATAAGGTATAGTATAATTGTATTTTCATTACATTTTACGTCGAATTAGTTTATAATCAATTTTAATTTGTCACTGTTTATAGGTTTACATTCCTATAAACTTCGACTATGCACATTGGGTGGCCAGAGTTATAGATTTTTATGAGTGATCGATTACAGTATACGATTCAGAGGTATTATACGATTCAGCTTATTAGCAGACTCCACGATGTGATCCCCTCGTGTTACATTCAGTGACGGATGTCCCTCAGTAGGGGGAAGGTTTCGGTGACTGTGGTGTGTTTATGTTACATTTTTTTTAGTGTTTGGCATTATCACAGAGTGTTGATTTTCCTTGAGAGTTGTCTACCTTTATGCGTCGACGTTTAGCATCACAGTTATATTTCCACTATATTGAGTAGATCACAGGTGTATATTTAGTTACCTCATTATTTATTTGTCATTCTTCATATGTTCTTATGTATATATTTATTGTATGTGCGTATGTGTATGATGTACTTTATCTATCATTATATATGAATATGTATTTGATTTCATTTTTTAAATAATCTTGTCACGAAAATAATTATATATGATTTGAGTGATGTTACTATCAAACATGAGATGAAATAAAGAAACACTCAAACAGCTTATTCCAACAAATATAAAATGAAGAAATTATTCACATTAAAATTATTACATCGGTCACATATCACTGAAGTATAACAATGATGAATCATATAACTAACAAAACTAAACATAAGCTTGTCAAGATCTCGACCTTTTGCCTTTTCTGGATGAATGCTGCGTGGCGGAGCTCGGGATAGGTGTTGTGCTTTTACATTGGGTTCGTACATGTCCTGGTTCATGGTAACGACTGCAAATCCTGGGTGTAACATTTTCTCCTTGTGAAGGACATCAATTTCTATTGGAAGGGTGACCTAGACAACGACTATCGATGATAGGGGACAGAATAACTATTTCTTTTGGTGAGTGCAACCATTCTGATTGGTTTCCAAGAGGATTGATAGGTTCTGATATATTGCACAGTAGAATTCAGTGCAGAAGAATGGATGAACCCGTGCATTGACATTTGTGAGCCTCATGTGTCATGCAACAGCAATGACATGCTTGCACAGAATATGTGAAAGCTGAAACTTTCTACACATACAAAACATTTCACCGAAGTCTATAATACTTATGTATCTACCAAAACCAACAACCTGATACCAAGTAGGTGTAATTGGTCGAACCTCCAAGCATGCAGACTTTGACAGACGATTGCTAATCTTCTTTTTTGTCCAAAGGGTGACAAAGTTAAGGCATTTATCTATAATTTGAAAAAAATATTAACAACACATTTGTTAATAACCAAAACTAAGGGGAAAAAGTACATGATTAAAAACTTTTAATTATTAACGATTGGATACTTACTTGTATGGTTTCTCCTCTCTTAAAACAATAGTTGCATGGTACCACGAATGAACTTGATGATCATTGTGATAGGCAGACCCTATGTATGTCTGACAAGGGCGTTAAATGACTCTTCAATATTAGTTGTTATGATATTGTATCGATGTCTCGGAAAAGTATGCTTTACCCCAACTCTTAAATCTGACCTCACGTAGATAAGCTCCAGCTTAAGGGTTCATTGGATCAAGAGATCGCATTATCGCCTCAAATTTTGCTTCTGTGTATGATTTTACGACTTTCCAATATGTACCTACAACCTGTGAGGTGGTAAAAAATATGAGAACTTTATAATCAAAATGTATGAAAAAGATAAACATTTCAAAATTTTAATACTTGTTTAAACACTTTACCTTTGAGTCTCGTTTATACTTTGCCCATATGTTACACAAAAGATGATGACAACAACATCCATAGTGGACATCTGAAAAGACTTCAACTATTGCAAAGTATATAACATGATGTTGATCTAAGATTATCGCCAGCTCGGAGAGGTCATTGATGCATTTTTTAATCTTCCTAAAAAACCAACACTACGTGTCGTGATTTTCTTTTTTATCGACACTGAAACCAATGAGATATATTTGGTTATTACCGTCAAGAGCCACTGCAATGAATAAATGTCCTAGATATTGGCCTTTAAAGAAAGCAGCGTCAATGCAAATAACAGGTTAGAAATATTCTCTGAATACATGAACAGAATATCCTAATGCCACGAAGAAATTCTTAAATCGATGGTCATCGTCCGTTTCAATAGCAATAATGGTGTTCGAATTAGTACGCTGTAGATTGTAGCAATAATATGGTAAGAGCATAAATGATTCCTCCGGTGAGCCTGTCAATGAATTTATAACCCAGTTTTTTGCCCGTCACGCTTGTGAATATGAAATGTCAATTTTATACCTGTCGATGATGTCCACAATTATTTCCTTAGGCCAATTAATTTGATCAATCAACACAAACTTTGATCTCATTAATTGGCCTAAAGCTCGGGCCCTAGCTTGTCTGTGATGTGACATGATTTGATCAACTGAACATGTGTGGGTAGGATTCATTTGGTTGATTTGAAACACTTCACTGACTTTGGACTTGTTTGCATATATATACCACTCACAATTTTCAGTCTTGCACTTAATTTCCCATCGTGTCTTATCAGACTTCTTGACCATGAATTGAAATCTTTTAAGTAAAGCAAATTGCTTCACAATATCTTTCAATTGTACTTTATTATGGAAAATATCACCAACTTTTACACCATTCTCCTCTTGGATCGATCTAGTACCTGATGATGTTGATAGCTATGGAAGAAAATCAGGAACTCGCTTAAATGGATCAGTGGGGATATTATCAAAAAATGACCCAGAATAATTTCCACCACCTGAAATAGGATCTTCAAGCTATAAACTATTCATACCCACGGTAACTGATGGCATAGACTCGAGTTCTACCTCTTCAGAAGGAATATCGGACATATCATTTCCATCAAAGTCACCTCAGTCGGGAACCCTATCTTTTTCTCCATGAGCCCATGAGTTTGCAATATACAATGGGTCATTACTGAAATTAATCAAGTTTTCCAATCATATTCTGTTTTCACCCCACTAATTTCTTTTTCATCTTCATCTTCATCTTTTTCCTCCTGTCTTTCAATTGGGGTACATATAACAAAAACAAAAATACATTCTTGTAAGTATTAAGACATATCAATAAGACCAACTGACATCTTCATCATTTTAGATCTGTACAGAGCAGTCGAGCTCAATTTTTCTTGATTTCATTGATAGTTGAAGGTAATTTTTCATTGAATCAATATTACAAAAATCCTTCAAAAGCTCAATAAATCCCTCAAATATTGTTCCATAAGGAATTTTAATCAATTGTTTAAATCATCCAACATATTTCATTGTGTTATCGCCACATTAAATCAATTCTCCTTGGTAACAAATCGATGCATAATCATCAATTTTAATTATCAATCCAACAATAACAAGTTTTTGGAAATAATTATTCATTTATAACAAAAAATCTATAATAACTATGTAAAACAGTCTTACAATTATTAATATAAAAAACCCCTCATATTTTTTTAATATTTTATTTAACCCCTTATAATTATTTAACAATTTATGTAACCCCGTCGTATGTTATCTTGTATCAAAATACATCTATATGTTCTTAACATTCCATTTAAAATGTTTTTACAATATTTAATATCAAAATACCCCTATATTATTTTAATATTCCATTTAACTCTTTATAATTATCTAATATTTTATTTAACACTCTTCTATAATATCTTGTATCAAAATGTATATATCTATTCTTAATATTTCATTAAAAACATTCTTACAATGTTTAATATCAAAATACCCCCTACATTTTCCTAATATTTCATTTAACCTCCAATAATTATTTAACAATTTATTTAACAGCCTTTTTTGTTACCTTATATCAAAATGTATCTATCTATTCTTAACATTTCATTTAAAGCGTTCTTACAATATTTAATATCAAAATACCCCCTATATTTTTTAATATTTCATTTATCCCTCCATACTTATCTAATATTTCATTTAATACTCTCGTATGTTTCTTATTATCAAAATACATCTATTCATTCTTAATATGTTTTTAAATCCTTCATATATTATAAACTATCAAAATACCCTCATATTTTTCTTAACATTTCATTTAACCCCCTATAATTATCTAACCTTTTATTTAACACAATTTGATGTTCTCTTGTATCAAAAAACATCTATCTATTCTTAACCTATTATTTAAATCCTTCATGTATTATTTAATTTCAAAATACCTCGTATATTTTTTTTAAAATTTTTTTACCCCCTAAAATTACCTAACATTGCATTTACCACCCTTGTATGTTGTCTCATATCAAAATACATTTATCTATTCCTAAAATTTCATTTATAATGCTCTTACAATGTTTAATATCAAAATGCCCCCCATGTTTTTATAACATTTTATTTGACCCCCCATAATTATCTAACACTTCATTTAATATCCTTGTATGTTGTCTTGTATCAAAATATACCTATCTATTCTTAACATATTATTTAAATCCTTTATATATTGTATAATATCAAAATACCCCCATATTTCTCTAATATTCATTTAACCCCTATATTATTATCTAATATTCAAGTACCCCATTTACATGACATATAAACATGATTTAACAAATAAAATTAAGTTTTTAGATTAAAATTCGTATAAATACCTTTTTTTTACAAATAGCCTTTTTTAGATTCGAATTCTAAAATATGAATTTCTTCCGTTCGAACGAATCTATACTAATTGATATTGAGTAAAAATGAGAGTAAGAGTGAGTGTTTAAGTGATATGAGAAGTGTGTGTAATAAGAGTGAGTGAGAGGGTTTATATACATATGGTGAAGGGTAATTTTAGTATTTTATAAAAAGTTTACGGCATTTTTGTTAGGAATAGGGAAATTGGGCATTTTTGCTTAAGAATTGGGAAATTGGGCTTTTTTTCTTAATGGAGGGGTAACTTGGCCATTTAATATAATTTCCCCATGTCATTTATTGCAAACACCTTTAGTTTTTCATGATTATTATACGAAGGTCCCTAAGTATAATAAAATGGACTTTCGAGCCCATAAACTTTCCAAGGCTCTAAATTCTCCATTTAGAATTCAGACCGAATTTAACTTGAACAATCCTCATGCCTCCATAGTTCATCAACTTCTTTTATGTGTGACCCATTGGCTTCTTTTATGTTGTTCTAAAAGACTAAGAGATTTGTAGATTTTTCGGTTCATGATGCTACTAATCCAATCGCCATCTACCAAATGGAGTTGTTGATGCTCCACAAACTATGTAATTCTTCAGTTATTTCTACAAATTTGTTGTCAATTTCAGGGAGGTAAATACTCAGATAATTTTACCATTCGTAAAATTCAGGACACAATAATTTTTCAATGAAAATTTCGTTATCTAATACATAATCTTTTATAATAGGTTGAAATGCTCCTAACAAAAAAATTCTATAATATAAAAACTACCATAATTTCAACCCTTATAAAATAAACAAATTAAATAATCAGTGCCTTAAGAAATTTTCTTTATACCAACAACAATCGCAGCCAGATGCAGAGACAATTCCAAAGCCTCACAGTTTCATCTCGACGTCCCGGATAAAGATTAGAAGATTCCGATGGCAACACAATCCCACACATAACTGCTCATAATAAAAAAACACCAAAAATAAACAAAAATTAAAAATGAAAAATGAAAAAGACCTTTAATAAAATTGATTGTACCTTCAACGGGCCTTCATGCTACTTCAACAACCTAAAACCCTCAGTTGGATTGCAAAACTTACACATCACTCCATAACCACACTTCCTTTCAACCCAATAAGCACACACTTTCTCTGTCTTCCTCACTATATGATTAATATTTGCAAAAGAGTTAATACAATTTCTTCACTGCTTCAATCGCATCATTTCAATCAGCAGCCCTGAGTGCTAAACCACCTGCAACCTTAGAAACATCTTTGTAAGAAATTCCTCTGAAAACAATAATAGGCACCCGTCAGAAACAACGACTTAAGCAAGCACTCCTGGATTTAGGTTAGCCCACTTTGATGTGGGTTTCCCATCAGCGACTTAAGCAATTGCCAAGCTGATGAAACATTAGACCAGAGATGAGTGAGAAACATTTCATGTGGCCCAAGTCATCCCAACTCATTTAATAAAGGTGACAATATATACTACTAAATCGAATTTAGACATACCAACTTGGACGAAACAACCTATGATTGGCATCCTGGGATACATTCACAGATTCATCAACAATAATTAAGAATCTCAATCAAAACTTAAATAAATCCAACATTCACTCAAAATGTTACACTGGAACTTTGGATTGCAAACAATCATATTACCAAAGATTGGTCAGTAGTACTTAGCCGAAAAAAAATAAAAAAAAGAATGATTGGTAGTTGAGCTTCTACACCAGAACTTGAGTTTGTATGTTCCTAATGAAGTGGGACACTCAAAAGTTGAACATCAACATCACAAGAAAACGTGGAGTTTAGAAACACACAATACTAGTTAACGTTTCAGCACTAAGAACCCAAACAAATTCTAGGAAATAAGATTTCCATTAACGAAGATATTTGTTGGGAATCTAATTACAAAAGTCTACCATCGCATCGCAGGCCCAAAGGGAAAAATCCAGAAGGCAGCCCAGGAGGTGCGGAAGATAGCCCAACTGAGAGCAAAAGTGAAGACCATATGGGTGAGGGCAGTTTGGACAGTTCACAAAAGCAACTGAAATTAGTTGAAGCCTCCTTCCCATAATTCAGAGGAGAATCCTTAGTGGTGGGGTCCATTTACGGTAAGAAGGCTGCCTATATAATGGGGAATGCTTGGAATAGGAAGGGGGCGAATTATTATTCAGAATATTATCCCTAAGTTGGTAGAGATAGTAGGAGAGGGCTGACTTTTGAAACCCAGCTGGACTATTGTTCATTTTCTATTTCTATTTCTGTTTCTGTTGCTTTTGTTATCACCTTTTGTGGATTCTTGAATTTCCAGAGGAACTTATTGTTACATTCTTGGAACATTGTTGTAGCTATTTTTCACATTATGAATATGAAATGAAATATGATTACTGCTCTGTTTAATCTCATTACAAACATGGCTCAAGTTTGCAATAATATTGTTTAGGGATACCTGCTGAAGGAGCTATTGAAACCCTCAGCTAGGAGGTCAGTTAGCCGATCATTCAGGTTTGCAATAATATTGTTTAGGGATAATTTACAACTTCTCATAAAGAATTAGTGTGGAAACATCAACTATCGAGCAAGGAGAGAATGATGTCAAGAAGAGAGTGATGTCAATTATGACATAGTGGAAATTGACCAATTTGTATTTGATCTTGTTATAAAGGGGACAAAACAATATCGTTTTGCCCAAAAAAAAAAGAATTATGGTTTGGTTCAATTTCAAAACCACCTAAACCAAAACCCAAATTGTAAACCATTTTCCAAATTTTTTTCAACCCAACTCAAACCAAACTACAAAAAAAATTGAATGGTTCAATTTAGTTTTATAGTTTTAACCGTGTTTTGCACACTCTCATCAAAAATTTCTAGGAGGTACATACTTAGAGATAGATATACACTTGGTCAAATTCAAGACACATTGATTTTTCAATGACAATATAATCCTTGAAACTAAGTAGCACTACTCAGTTCCATTTAAAGGTGTAATCAATCTGAGTCTTGTAAAGTGGTGCTTAGCTTGAGCTCCACTTAATTACATTAAAGGAGAACTCAAGCTCGAGCTTGAGACAAGAAGATTGATTCGATCTTGACTCAAAAAATTACATTCAAACACTTTAACTTTCAAAACAATATTATAAACCTCATAATTTATATATTTATCAATTACCTTTGATATTCAAAAATAAAAAATAAAATTTTTGGAGTGTAAATGCAAGATTTGAAAATTTTAGTAGAATATTGATATTTTACTCGAGTTGAGTCATCAATTTAGTGAGCCAACCAACATCAACCTCTAGCTCAAGTGTTTGAACTCAAGTGGTTTAAGATAAAGCTTGACTTTACTTAAATCAAGCCAAGCCTAACTTAAGATATCTAGGTCATAAGCAACTCAACGTTGTTTACACCCTTAGTTTCGTTATCTAATACACGATTTTTTATCAAAAGTCTTAAATGCTCCTAATAAAAAAAGTCTAAAATAATATAAAAAATAAATTAATTTCAATCCTTATTAAAGAAACAAATCAAATAATCAATGAATTAAGAAATTTTCTAAATACCAACAAATCAAAAACCAAGTAATCCAAAAGAACAATCGTGGCTAGACAAATAGACAATACCAAACCCTCACTGTTTCATCTTGACTTCCTAGATAAATCTTATTAGATTGTAATGACAAAGAATCCCACACATATGATAAACCCATTAATTCAATGACAAGAATGACACCGGAAATCAATAAAAACTAAAAAAATGAAAAAAAAAATTACTTAAAATGACACCCAGAAATCAGTATTGTAAACTTACACATCACTTTATAACCACACTTCTTTTTAACACAATAAGCACACACTTTCTCAGTCTTCTTCACCATCCAATTATAATTTGCAAAAGAGTTCATACGATTTCTTTACCAGTTCAATCACATCGATTTAATCAACAACCTTGAATGTGAAGCCATCTACAACCTTTGATAACATTAAAAATGCACTTGTTAGAAACAAAGATGTGTCAGCCATATACTAACAGCAACTCGATGGTCACCCTAAACCACCAAAAATGAAGATATGGATTATAATTTGCGAATATCTGGGGTTGAGTATCATTACACTAATTTAATATCATTTTAGAATTAATTAAGTTCACAAAATAATTCATTACTTGGTGTTCAAATAAATAATCTAACAGCTATCATGAAACATGTTAATCCAACATGAAAAAATACATAGACTCAACCATACTAGCACTAATGACTTCAGAAATTCTGATACTGTAATAAATAATAGACTTCAAGCGGACTACCATACTAGTGAGTTTGAATATTAACGTATTATTTAGTATAATACCCTCATGGGTTTTGCAAATGTGGAGAGAAACTAGACTGAACATAGATAAGGATGCAAATTCACCATCGACTATTCATCTTGCAACTTTACTCAGATTAACAGGATTGAAATGTGGATTGCAGTGAATAAAATATAACGATTTAGTTTAGAAATAACAACACTTGAATGCACCGAACTATTAGTTTTTTGAATAAAAAAAATTGAAACTTTTTTTTTTTTAAATGCATGGACTGAAATTTCATAATTTCCTATTGAAAAACCTAACTTGCATTCTCTTACACAGAAACAGGTCCAACCTTTAATACCATTTAAATTTAGATTTTTGTTTTAATTTAGAAATCATGACCAGGATATTTCTTGGTTAACATGCACAATTTAAGGTTGACATGGATATTTATTGGTTGACTGATTTTTTTTTTTCCTAATAAGGAGACCGAAATTTCATATTTTCCTATTGAGCACTACAATGTTGGCACAAACCTTTACATAGAAACTTTGACATCTGGCAAGACTCTTGTGATAAGTTGCACTCCCTCAGAAAATGCAGTTACTTGACAATCAACTATCTGTACGTTCTTGGTTTGAGAACGCTGGTAGCAAATTTAGGACTTCACTGTAGTTTTTATACCTTTGTAGTAAATCTAGAATAATTGAAGCCGTGGATGCATCTGGCTTCACATTTCTCTCTTTCATTTTGTGAAGAAGTTCTACCACTTTTGAAGTCTCATTATTTTGCAAGAAACCAGACATAAGAGTATTAAAACTGTTGCAATTTGGAGCACAATCGTTTTGTTCCATATCTGATAAAAAATTACTTGCCATCTCCAACTTCCCTTCTTTACAAAGTCCATACAACAGAATGTTATATGTCACAACATCTGGAACAAATCCTTCATTGTGCCATCTGTTAAATAGTTCCAAAGCAATATTGAGTCTTCTTGTTTTGCACAAACCATCAATGAGACAATTGAAAGTAATGATGTCAGGATGAATGTTTCCGTTTCTTAAAGAATGAAACAGTTCAACAGCCTCCAAAACACAACCATTTTTGCAAAACCCATCAATAAGAATATTATACGTAATTAAATTGGGAGGAACATTACTAAGTTGCATCTCATCAAATAGTTTTTTTGCATGTCCAACTTTACCATATATGAAAAGACCTTTTAGCAAGGTGTTAAATGTAACAATTGTTGGCTGAATTCCCTTTGAGGTCATTTCCTTATAAACACAAATAGCTTCATCAGCTTTTCGATTCTTACAATACCAATTGATCAACGTAGTGTAGCTAACTACATTAGGTTTGCATCCCTTACTCAACATCAAAGAAAACAATTCCTTAGCATCATCAATTTTATTTGCCAAGCACATACCATTCATTAAAATACTGAAGCTAAAAACATTAGGCTTACACCCCTTACTTTCCATGGAATCAAATAGTTTTCTTGCATCCTCAATTCTACCTGCCAAGCAGTAACCACTTAAAATTGCATTGTAAGTAATTGTGTTGGGGTGAATACCTCTATTAATCATTAGTTGGAGCAATCCATTGGCTTCATCAATCTTCCCATTCTTACAAAGTTCATCCATAACCACAGTAAATGTCACCTCATCAGGCTTTACACCTTCATCCGACATTTCTGCAAATAAAGTTTTAGCCTCCTCCCAATTAGATGTATTGCACAATCCGTAAATTAAAGTGTTGTAAGTAATCACGTTTGGATTAACAGCCTTGGACTTCATTTCTGAAAACAGTTCCTTCGCCTTGTCTACTAAGCCATATTTGCAAAGACCATCTATAATAGCAGCATAGCAAACAACATTAGGCTTGCAAATGACACCAAATTCACCATTCCCATTATTCATTTCCTCAAATAACTGAAGGGCAACAGTGACATTACCTGTTCTACAAAAGCCAGTGATCAAACACCCAACTGTAACCACATCAGGCCTACATCCAACAGAAACCATTTTTCCAAACAATTCAATCGCCTTCTCAATTTTGCCCTCCTTACAAAGACCAATAATCAGACTAGTAAAAGTCACGGCGTCAGGGTAAAAACCCCTCCTAAAAATACTCGCAAAAACCACAAAACCGTCAGAAACCCGGACCATTTTGCATAAGCAATTAACAACAATGTTCAAAGTAATCAAATTAGGCAACAACCCAGCTGAAACGAACCTCGTGTATAGCACAAGGAATTCATCGTAATATTTTTTCTTAATAAGTGCAGAAAACAAAATACTGAAAGATGACATACCAGGAGTGGGGTCCATATGAATCATGTAATCGAAAGAATCAAGAGCTTCATCAAGAGAAAAGTTACCCGACTTGCAGTTTACATGGAGGAAATTATCAAGTTTAGAAAGGTGTTTAATAGTAGTGGTGCGTTTGGCTGATTTCAGTGACGAAGGAATGAATGAAGATGAAAATCTAACATTCAAAGATGATTTAAAGGAAATAATTGAAGTTTTAAGAAACATTTTCGAAGAGGGGATCTGTGAAGAGAGGGAGTTTGAAATTCCTTGGTGAACGGCCGTAAAGAGATTTGTGCGACGGGAAATGTACAGGGGCAGACGCATCATAAGTTTGATCCTACTCCCACGCATCGCAAATAATGTTTAATTACTGATTTGTCCTCTATCGTTAGTAAGTGTAACAGTACTAACGCATCAGTACCCCTATATAAAACATTTAAAACTTTAGTCCTTTTTAATTAATTACTAATAATTTGAAATATAAAATTGATGACCTCCTTTTAATTCAGTATATTTTATAAGGAACCGCTAATATGACCTATAATTGAATTATGAAGGCAAAACAAGTTATTCTACCCAAGGTTTAGTCCTCTAACTTTTAAATTTTAAATAGCTAACTACTAATTAAATCTATTAATAATAAGAGTATAATTGTCATTGTATTTAATAATATTAAAAAAATAAAATTTTATCCTTTTTGCTTAATTAAATTTTAAAAAACTCATTTTTTTTCATCATAGCTTTGAAAACTAACACTTCTTCTTGTTAGGGTTTCTTATTTTTAACTTATCAACCACCCTCTTAACTTTTATAAAATCAAAGTTACACCCACAACTACATTCTCTTCTTTTTATTACCTTTCTTCTCGGTCCGACGATGTAATTTTCATTTTGTTGATAGTCTCTCCCTTGCCAATAATATTTTTGGCCTCTTTATTAAAGTTTCAATTAATAATTTACAATTAAACTAACAAATTTGAATAACAAGTAAATATTTAGATTTTTAAAAATTAACATATATAATTTTGTCAATAAACTAAATCTTGGGTGGGAATAAATCTTTTGCCCATTATAAAAATTTATTATACTATAAAGTGCGGGGAAATAACAAATGCCTTTATATATATATATATATATATATATATATATATATAAATATATATATATATATATATATATATATATATTTATTTATTTATTTATTTGTCTATTTATTTATTTATGGTAATTAATTGGAAATAACAATGATGATTTATAGAATGAGCACAACATTTTAATCTTATATAAAAAAATTTGAAGTATAACATTTATTGAAGCACAATGTATAATAGGTAGAGAATTATTGATTAAGAGTTCAAGAGTTATGAACAGGATGATGCAAAAACATTTTATTCCTAATATTATAGGTAGAAATTAATAAGGAAAGATTATAATAAACATATAAAGATTATAGTCAACACTATTTAATTTAATTTGATCTTGTTTTTGATTGATATGATTCTGATTTGATATGATTTTGACTTTAATTTAATCTTATTTTGATTTTGATTTGATTTGATTCTAATTTTTTATAATTGGTGGATGTTCGTACAAAAGACAAAAATGACCTTCTGTGACATGTAAAATAGGTTATGGTGGATGACTGTACAAAAAGGGCATATGGTTGTTCACAAAGTAAAAAGTGGATTATATCCCTAGGGTTTCAACATGACTATGAAGAGGAAGGCCAAGTCATTAATGAGGAAGATGTGTACACCTATGTACAAGAACGTGCATCATGATCAAGGATGCTTGTGAGTAGTTAACCATGTACGAGAGACTAGGTACTTGACTATGAGCCCTAGGATGTACTATTGTACATTCAATAAGGAAGTAAAGTTGAGTTAAGTCAAGAACCCAAAAATTCATAATGTTGTCCGAAGGATAATACTGATGTATATCGTATATAATAGTATTGAGTCATGCCTAAAGAGTTTAACAATATAGTTAGGCCATAAGAGAAAGAAAAATTAGGGTGAAAACTACTTATGAGTCTAAATTAAGTTAGGGACTCGAGATGCATGTATGTTTATACATGAGCATATGCCAATTAGTGTTATCATATTAAACCATTATCTTTCATTAGTAGATATGTTTCATGAGGGTTGTTACGAGATGACACTTATAAGACTCTTTCTATATATGCCCATAGTAGAGCATCGCTCATAGTTAGCAGGACAGAATATTCGTGGAAGGGTAAAATAGCCCATAGTAGGGGTTACATACAATATCACAATACAATAATGTTTTTAAGGAAATGAGACTGTACAGTATGTTACATGACTAAAGTGACAAATCTATGTTTTAACCTAATTTGATCAGCACATAAATTTAAGTATTTTGTAAAAGTACAAAGTGTTTTCACTTGAGTTTTCAAGTATTTAGAGGAAAAGTCATCTAAATATAAGATCTCAAGTGTATCTTAGATGACCAACAGATTTTTTTATCATAGTTATGAGACCCTAGTGTTTTTTGAGATGACTATATGAGACCAAAGGTGTTCCTAAGATAAAGTTAAGAAAAGATTGGAAGCACTTCTAATTACAAAGTCATTAAAGATTGAAGTCCAAGAAAAGTACTTCTAATGACTAAGTTAGAGTAGAAGCAAGTCAAGGTTATAATGGGGATTAATTAAGTTTAAGTAAAACCTCAATACGGCCAAGTAATTTATTACTCACTCCTCTACTTTTAATGTTTTCTAGGTAATGAGTGCTATGTATGGATTTATCTTGGTTTGTTACACACATTATTTAAGTATCTTTATGTATTTAGACATTTTTTGCATGTTTTCGCATCTAAATTTAATAAAGGGTATTTACGAAATTTTTTAAAATTATGATTTGATGGATAAACACTTTTAAGTGTCATGCATGTTTTTTTTAGTTTATGTACTTACGTTTCCCTTTGAAGGATAATATTTTGGGAAATTATATTAAATGCCCAAAATTAAGAGAGTCTAAGTGAGATTATCCAAAACAATCATGTTTAAGAAAAAATGCCCCATTTTTGTGAAATGACCAAACTACCCTTGTATATAAACAAAGAAAATTTTCTTATTTCCCCCAGTAATCTTCCACGATTCCACTGTGTAAATTCAAAGAAAATTTTTGCTTTACGGTCATCCCATGGGCGAAGAGATTTTTGATGATCGAAAATGACAAAGAAAGTTAGTATATCTTCCCTAATCTTGTTTAAATCAAGTTATTGTTCATATTATTGACATTTGAGTGAGATTTTGTGGTTTGAAACTTTAGGGTTTTGATTTTGAACAATGCTTAAAATGTTTTGATTCTTGGTTGTTTTCGTTGAATTTCTTGAGGGGTTTTGTGTTATAGCCTATATAGATTTAATTTGTGTTGAAATTGGAGGCCGAAACAACGAATTTTTGGTCGAAAAATATGTTCGAAGAGATCAACAGTCTGACCGTGGGAACGGTGTATCCCATGGTTAGGAGAGATTGATTGTGGGTTAGAGGGTTAAGTTGTGTTTTCAAAACATTAGGGAGCTGGTGGAGAGCGGCAAGTCCACAGGGTGTGTTTATGAAATTTGCCATATGACAATGGGCTAATGTTGTGAATATCGTGGGTTGAAGGAAAAATGTACTTTTTTGAAACTGTAGGGGCACTAAAAGATTAGAAAATTACTGAGGGGGCAAGGGATTAATATTGAGCTTGTTTGTACTAGAAATTTTCTCAGGGGGTAAATTGATATTTTTTATATCTACGGTTTCTGGACGTATAGTTTTCGAATTTGATATCTGTTTTAGGGTTTTTCGATATATAGTTTTCTAATTTGACATTTGATTTTTTGATTTTTGTGCTTTTTTGACACATTTTACGATGTAATAACGTAATTTCAACTCAATATTTCGATTTTTTTATTTATAGGATATATCAATTCGTATTTTTGAATTTCAATTTTGTTTTTTCGAATTTCGTGGTTTTATGATTTATCAACTCGTATTTTCCAGATTTTCAAATGATTTTTCAATTAGTGACATTCTTACGTATTTCAACTTATAAAGTTCGAATTTGAATTCCGTTTTTTCGATTTTTGCTGCTTTAGGATAAATTGACTCTTTTTTTCAGACTTTCTAATGATTTTTTAACTATTCACATTCTATGGAATTTTAGTTTTGTTTTTTGAATTTTGCCGTTTTATGATATATCGATCGTATTTTCCAGATTTTCAAACGATTTTTTGATTATTGATAGTTTAAGGTATTTCAACGTTTAAAATTTAAATTTCAGTCTTTGAATACACAAGCGGAACATCCTAATGCCATGAAAAAATTTGTAAATCGATGGTCATCGTTTGTTTCAATAACAGTAATGGTGCTTGAATTAGTACGCTGTAGATTGTAGCAATAATTTGGTTAGAGCATAAATAATTCCTCCGATAAGCCCTTCAATGAATTTATAGCCCAGTTTCTTGCCCGTCATGCCTGTGAATATGAAATGTCAATTTTATACCGGTCGACGATGTCCACAAATATTTCCTTAGGCCGATAAATTCAATCAATCAACACAAATTTTGACCTCATTAGTACACTTGTTTATGATATGACATGATTTGATCAACTGAACATGTGTGGATAGGATTCATATGGTTGATTTGAAATACTTTATCGACTTTGGACTTGTTTGCATGTATATACCACTCATAATTTTCAGCCTTGAACTTAATTTCCCATCGCACCCTATCAGACTTCTTGAACATGAATTGAAATCCTTTAAGTAAGATAAATTGCTTCATAGCATCTTTCAATTATACTTTATTATGGAAAATATCATCAACCTTTACACCATTCTCTTCTTGGATCGATCTGGTACCACCTGATAATGTAACCTGATAATGTTAATGGCTGTGGACAAAAATTAAGAAGCTACTTAAACGGATCAGTAGGGATATTGTCAAAAAATGGCTTAGAATAATTTCTACCACCTGAAATAGGATTTTCAAGCTGCAAACTATACATACCCTTAGTAACTGGTGTCATATACTCAGGTTCTACCTCTTCAAAAGGAATATTAGGCATATCATTTCCATCAAAGTCACTCTAGTTGGGAACCCTATATTTTTCTTCATGAGCCCATAAGTTTACAATGTATAATGGGTCATTACTAAAATCAATTAAGTTTTTCAAATCGTATTCTTTTTTCACCCCAGTAATTTCTCCTTCATCTTCATCTTTTTCCTCCTATCCTTCAATTGGAGTACATGTAACAAAAATAGGAATACATTCCTGTAAGTACTGAGACATATCAATAAGACCTTGGACTCTTCATCATTTTGGATCTGTACGGGGCAATCAAACTTAATTTTTCTTGGCTTCATTGATAGTTGAAGGTAGTTTTTCATTGGATCAATACCGCAAGACTCCTTCAAAAGCTCAATAAATCCCTCAAATGTTATTTCATAAGGAATTTTAATCAATTGTTTGGCTCTTCCACATATTTTATTGTGTTGTCGCTACCTTGAACCCATTTTTCTTGATAACAAACCGATGCATAACCATCCATTTTAATTATCAATCCTACAATGACAAATTTTTAGAAATAATTATTCATTTATAACAAAAAATTTGTAATAACTATGTAAAACAGTTTTACAATTATTAATATAAAAAACGCTTTATATTCTTTTAATATTTTATTTAACCCCTATAATTATTTAACAATTTATGTAACACTCTCGTATATTATCTTGTATCAAAATGCATCTATTTTTTCTTAACATTCCATTTAAAACGTGTTTACAATGTTAATATTAAAATGCCCCCTATATTTTTTTAATATTTTATTTAACTACCTATAATTATCTAATATTTTTTAACACCATTGTATATTATCTTGTATCAAAATGTATCTATCTATTCTTAATATTTTATTAAAAACGGTCTTACAATATTTAATATCAAAATATCCCTATATTTTCCTAAATTTCATTTAACCCCCTATAATTATCTAATAATTTTTTAACAACTTTTTCTGTTACCTTATGTTAAAATATATGTATCTATTCTTAACATTTCATTTAAAACTTTCTTACAATGTTTAATATCAAAATAACTTCTATATTTTTTAACATTTCAGTTCGCCCCCACACTTATCTAATATTTTATTTAATACCCAGTATGTTTTCTATTTTCAAAATACATCTATTCATTCTTAACATGTTTTTAAATTCTTCATATATTATGAAATATCAAAATACCCTCATGTTTTTCTTAACATTTTATTTAACCTCTTATAATTATTTAACATTTCATTTAACACCATTTTATATTCTCTTGTATCAAAAAACATCTATCTACTCTTAACATATTATTTAAATCCTTCATGTATTATGTGATTTCAAAATACCCCTATACTTTTTTAATATTTCATTTTACCCCGTATAATTACCTAACATTGCTTTCCCACCCTTGTATGTTGTCTCATATCAAAATACATCTATCTATTCCTAAAATTTCATTTATAATGCTCTTACAATGTTTAATATCAAAATGCCCCTCATATTTTTATAACATTTCATTTGACCACCCATAATTATCTAGCACTTCATTTAACACATTTGTCTTGTATCAAAATATACCTATCTATTATTAACATGTTATTTAAATTCTTTATATATTGTATAATATCAAAATACCCCATAGTTCTCTAACAATCTTTTAACCCCTATATTATTATCTAATATTCAAGTACCCCATTTACATGGCATATAAACTAGATTTAACAAATAAAATTAAGTTTTTAGGTTAAGATTTGTATAAATATATTTTTTTCACGAATAGCCTTTTTTCGATTCGAATTCAGAAATACGAATTTCTTCCGTCCAAACGAACCTGTACTAATTGATATTGAGTAAAAATGAAAGTGAGAGTGAGTGTTTGAGTGAGATGAGAAGTGTGTGTAATAAGAGTGAGAGAGAGAGTTTATATAGATGTGGTGCAAGGTAATTTTGGTATTTTAAAAAAAGTTTAGAACATTTTTTCTTAGGAACATGAAAATTGGACATTTTTGCTTATGAATAGGGAAATTGGGCTTTTTTGCTTGATGGATGGGTAATTTGGCCATTTAATATAATTTCCCTAATATTTTTAAAGGGGATGTTACATACACTTTTTTCACACAACAAATTCAGGATTCATTTTCTTAATTGTAACAGACATAAACTCATTGTTAAGAACAACTAAAAAAATGTTAAGGACAAGCAACTAGCCCGAATAAATGCTCCTCTAAATTGTGCGAACTAATAAAATAAACGCCTATGCACACTAGTAGTGACAATTTTTTTCCTAACAGTAGGATCGACTGCCTGTAATTAAGCTCAACATAGGAAATACTTTTGATATGGGTTGAATGAGTAAATACAATATCATTAGATTCGAGGCTTCTATCAGATCTTAAAGTAGAACTAGAAGAAATCCATGAATAATCCATTTTATAATGCTAGTCACAAAACAACTTTGATACCATGAAAGGTTTCGCACGAATTTAAAAAAACATTAAAAAAAGACAACAGACACTTTGAGAAAAAAAATATCTCAATTTTTTATTTAAAAAACTATTATAACTGATTATATTTCTGAAAAAAGAAAAAAGGGACTAACAGATAGAAATAGCTATTAAATCGAATCACTCACCATCTGATCATGCTTTATGACTATCGAAACATTGATCAAATGAAAGTTGATTTGAAGATTTGTATGTTAGGTTTTTAGAGAAAGAGAGAGAGAGCTGTATTTTAGAAGTAGTGAAAATATCTGATGAAAATCTCGACATTCTTTGACTGGAGAAATATATAAGCCACTAGACGTCATCGTTTTTTCCTTTATTTTTAAAACGCTTCTTCCAACAATAAAAGAGGCGCACAATATATAACATTTTTAACTTTTTAATATCCCCTATGACTTTCAATGTTTTGTTAAGGTCAATTTTAGTTGTTGTTGCTATTGGGATCTAAAAATGAACAACTTCTTAAATAATTTTTTTTTTGCTTTTTTAACTGTTGATAAGTTCTTGAAAATGCACTTACCCATAGTGTTTTTCAGAATTTATTGTGAAATATTAGGTTTGATTTGAGTGATTAGAATTAATTGTGCTATAAATTTTGTGTACTACCAAAATATTCCATTTTAGAAATTGAACTCCTATGAGTAAAGACTAACCAAATCAATGAAGTTTCAGAGCATCTCTTTTGTAATCAAAATCGTTATTGCATTAAGAGTGACACCCACTGTTAGAATGAAAAAAAAAAGGGGGGGGGGGGGGGATTTTTTTTTCCTGCAATTGTGTGTTGTACTCAACTGAGGTTTCGAAAATTAACTAAGGTACAAGCAAAAGAGCTACAAGAGTTAACAGTGGTAGGAGAAGAGCAACGGTGAATTTTAAAAAAGATTTAAAAAAAGACAATAGGCCCTTTGAGAAAAAAATATCTCTATTTTTTATTGAAGAAACGATTACAACTGTTTGTATTTCTGAAAAAAATCTGACTAACAGATAGAAATATCTATTAAATCAAATCACTCATCATCTGATCATGCTTTCTGACTATTGAAACATTGATCAAATAAAAGTTTATTTGAAGATTTGTATGTTAGGTTTTTAGAGAAAGAGACAGAGAGCTGTATTTTAGAAATAGTGAAAATATCTGATGAAAATCTCGACATTCTTCGACTGGAGAAATATATAAGCCACTAGACGTCATCGTTTTTTCCTTTATTTTTAAAACGCTGCTTCCAACATTTCTAAATAATAAGAGCGCACAATATATAACATTTTACTTTTTAATATCCCCTATGACTTTCAATGTTTTATTAAGGTCAATTTTAGTTGTTGTTGCTATTGGGATCTAAAAATGAACAACTTTTTATCTTCTTAAATAATTTTTTTTTCTTTTTTAACTGTTGATAAGTTCTTGAAAATGCACTTATCCATAGTGTTTTTCAGAATTTATTGTGAAATATTAGGTTTGATTTGAGTGATTAGAATTAATTGTGCTATAAATGTGTTTTTCAACAAAATAATGGGTAAATTTTGTGTATTATCATGTCTCGGATGTTTGAAAATGATATTATGGAAGAGATTTTGTGACTATGAAAATCAAACATATTAAGAATTGGAGTTAAAACAAAGCGGTTTTCATATTTCAAATAATAGATTCTTATATTCAAGAAAGAGGATTCAATGTCTCCACATCCAAGAATGTGATGTGGAGACACTGAAAAGACATAGTAAGTTATGCCTTGGAATTTGAAGAGCAATGTCGTGGCACAAAGAGGGTAGAAGATTAGATATGTTAGGTTATTAAAAACCTAACACCGCGGGTGCATAGAATAGTCTAGATTTCCCCCCGTGAAATAGTTTGATTTAACTTAGCTTATTGTTAGGTAAAATATGTTCCTAAATAGTTCCACTCAATATGCTTTAAAAAAGAAAAAACTTCATCAAGTTCCACGCATTTTAGAATTGAAAAATTAAAAAAGTAGAAGAAAAAAATAAGGTTGGGCTTTGGATTAAATGTATGATTTGATGAAGTTGAACATACATAAGAATGAATCACCTAAATGCCTCAAACGATTATTGTGGATTAAAAGACCTAGACACAAGTAATTGGAATATGTCTTCCTTTGAGGATTGGCTCAACGTTTAAACAAGAAGACGTTGTTGGACCCGCTTCAGTGCCATTGAAAACCAAGTTGATATCACCAATCTCCACATTTTTGCACGGATTCAATCTGCTACACAGAAGATTAACTGCAACTTTGGCGGAGGAAGTGCCGCAAATGTTGTTGTATTTCACGTTGCTGGTCTTCACCTTTCAGGGAACCTATACAAATTGATAAGCGAAAAATTAGTTTAGTCGCATTACTACTTGAGAAATCAACCGTGAACGACTAGTATTGTGTTCATATACCTTCTTGTTACAAGCATTATATGGGTAATATTCCTGACCAATAACAATGGGGTTTTGGACATTATTCATGACAATGTCTTCAAATGTGAAATTGGAAAGTACACCCTCATAAGAGTCGGGCCATGTCTTGATTCTTACACCATTGTCGGTGCCTGTGAAGGTGCAGTTTCTCACTGTCAAACCAGTAATTTCTTATTGGGAGTCCTTCCAAAACTACCAACATTACCAACACTAATACCATGTCCTGGTCCACATAAGACATTGGAGACAAGAATGTTTTCACTTTCGGGACTGAGTAAGACACAATCATCACCAGTTCCTATCAATGAATCATAAATCTTAATCTCAGTTGATGACCCGATGTGAATTCCATCAGTGTTGGGATTATCCCCAGGTGCTGAGATCTCGATAGATTTTAGGTTCAAGTTGTAGCAGGCGAAAACGTTGATATGAACTTTCTTGCTATTAATAGATTTTATTTCTTCAATTGTTCAGTCGTTGAAAAAATCTAGTGTTTTAAGTATTAAAAGGGGATATGCAAGGCATATAATGTAACTCAACATTGGAAGCTCGCACTTGGAGTTTTTGTGGCAGTCATTTTGTTTCCATGCGGTTTGTCCTTGGCCATGGAAAATTCCACCTCCAGCGAGGGTAAAGTTGTTGAGGTATCGAAAGCCAATCCATATTTTCTTATCAACAATGTTGAAAGGTCAGCAGGAGCCTTCACAAATCCCTTCACAGCAAAATAAATTGGACCTTTGCATGGACCTTCAAACACCACTGAACTGATCAAGTATTTCCCTGGTGGGACAAATACCTTGCTTTTGCCATTCCAATCACAAGCTTTTTTCCAAGCAACAGTAAAAGCCTGAGACTCAACATAAGTTTTGATAATGCATATATGAAAAAGACAGTGATATTGTCTCTAAATATGAGTTCTGCCAAGCCCAGTACAATAAGTACTCAAGCACATTCAAAGAAAAGGGAAAAAGGAAAGAGTTAATATAAACTATACTGACCTTGCTGTCATCACTCTTCCCATTTGCTATGGCACCGAAATCCATTACATTGAAAATCGCTTCATTTATTGCACAAATATTTTTTTGACAATATAAGCGCAATCAAGATAGAAAATACTTGTTAAGAGTATAAAACGGAATCCATGAGAGCCTGTAATTATATATAGCTAGCTTGATGAACTGAACTTTAATAATAAATTAGTGTGCTTCACTTTGTTTATGGTAGCTATATTGATTTTAAGAGGCATTTATAGATTCTCGATGGCACTCTATCTCCACTAGTTTTCCTTTAAATAAAATTATTGGCCTGTGTTTATTTACCATGATTCTGCGAGTAACTTAATACAGTGGCCACTAGTAAGTTAGAGGAACTTCCTTATACAAATAAGGCTGATTGTTGCTGACACTGTAAGAAAAGCAAGCTATTTAAAAAATAGGAAGATTTACAAATGCTGATTCTATTAACATATGGAGGACAATTGAGCCTCTACTTTTCTATTCCTAATAGTAATTGTGTAGCTCATTTTCGACTATCTAGTACAATTTTGCTTGTGAATTTGATTCATTGAATACGACATCAATGTATTGTAGTTTACTATAAGCAAACTAGCACGATTTGTGGTACCTAAAGTTTATGAAGATTTACATGTACATAAATCTTACCTAACCAAATGGCTAGCACGTCAATTTTTTAACGGCAGAAGGCTTGTTTGTCATTAAATTAATGAATAGAACTAGCTTGTCATTTTCTACTATGGCAATTATACGACTTGTCATTCAGTATATACTGATAAAATAATCAATTTCTTTATGCACTTAACTTTTTGAATAAATAATTAATTAAATTTGCACAAATAATTTAAAAAGATTTTGTGGTTTATCCGAGCCTTAAGAATTTGTCGAATCAACGACACAAACAGCAAGCATAAGGTAATATTGATCCAAAATGGCGTCAAGCACAATTTATTACAATACCAAGGTTTGCATCTACCAAAAGATTCCATTTTAGAAATTGAACTCCTATGCGTAAAGACTAACCAAATCAATGAAGTTTCAAAGCATCTCTCTTTTAATCAAAATGGTTATTGCATTAAGAGTGACACCCACTGTTAGAATTAAAAAAAAAAAAAAACGAAGATTTGTTTTTTCCTGCAATTGTGTGTTGTACTCACCTGAGGTTTCGAAAATTAACTAAGGTACAAGCAAAAGAGCTACAAGAGTTAACAGTGTTGGGAGAAGAGCAACGGTGATCAAAACACATTGTTTTTCTCAACAACATATCTTCGTTTGAAATGAGTTTAGGGTTACTTCATTCACACATTTTGTACTACTCCTTCTTTCTCTCCAGTTCAACACTTGTAGAATCTGGAAGTTTTTGAAGAGGTGTGGATTGTCTGAGTCTAAAATCAACAGTGATGACATGAAGAAGGTAACGTAGTTTCAGATCTACAATTGAAATTTGTTTTAGATTCAATTTATTTAGTTTTTCAATTTTTTGTAATGATGACTTTTTTTCTCGTATAAATATATGATGTAATTAGTCTTCAACAGTGTGAGTAATGAAAATGAGAACGTTTGAGTACTATTCAATTTTATATTTCTCTAATTTTTCATATATTCTTGCTTTTCGTAGCTATATTCTCTGTATTTTTTTTCTTCTTGAAGTCAGTTCCTTTGTCCTTTTTTTACGGCACTTTTCTCTCCTTGATTTAAAATTTTCTCTTGTATTTGTTTTCTGTTCATGGTATCAGAGTTACTGACTAACGTTAATGGTTGATTTATCTTGTTTTTCAAGTGCACTTAACACGCCGGAGAGGGGTTATTCGTTTGATCTTGCACCTGAGAAGACTATAACTTCATTTGGACACCTGTGATTGGCTAATTTATAACCGGTCACACCCAAGCTGGCAAAAGATAACTACAAATACTAGAGAGCACAAATCTTGTCGGTGCTGGGGTGTATGATATGGAAGACCATCTTACAGGTCTTATTCCTTGTTCTGATCCTTTTATAATTGTCAAGTCTCAGGGTTCCAGCACTTATAAGAAAAAGGGAAATTATTAAAAATGGCCAAAATACCCTCCTATTAAGCAAAAATGCCCAAAATCACTATTTTCAAGCAAAAATAGACAAATTCACTATTCCTAAGCAAAAATACCCATGACTTTTTTTAGAATGCCAAAAATACCCTTCCCTTCATTAAAAATACACTTATAAGAAAAATAATATTAGGGTAAAATATATGATTATGATAAGATATTTAATATTAGGATAAAATTAGGATAATATTTAATAAAGATATTATTAGGATAATATTTAATGAGTTATATATAAAGGGGAGTAAGTATTGAAAGAGAGGAGATAATTATTGTTATCAATAAAACTATGTGTACCCATTTTTGATATACAATTTGTGTATACAGATGATATGTCATCATGTGATTAGGTGATTCTGAATTAAAGATAAAATAATACCCAATTATATGATGATGCATCATCTATGTATATGAATTGTGTATCAAAAGTAGGTATACATAACATTATTCTATTGTTATTTCGATAATTTGGGCAACACTTGGCTGATTGGGAGGGAAAAGACACCTCTATTTGCCTTTGAGAGGAGTTGACATCTCTTATTGTCAACCATAATTATTCTTATTTGTAATATAAACATTGAGTTTCTATCAAAATGGTATCAGAGTAGTACAGGAATGAGACCAATCAATGCTATGCTAGATAAGGATGGGAGTTGGTTGTGGTTTCGACAACTAAAGGAATTGGAGTATGGAGATATGTTGGTAAAAGGAATATGTCTCTATTGTGATGGTAAATCCGAATCTGATCACAATTGTATATTCAAATGGTTAGCAGTGTTACTAGTGGACGAGGATGGATTTCATGACAATGTCATTTTGATAGTTAGCGATAAGAAATGAGAGAGGAAAAGTGGAACTGATTTTGCTGAGATGTAGGTTTCTAACGAAAAATAGTAGATTTCGATCACCAAAAAGTGAAATTGATAGATTTCAGCAACTCTAACCATGAATTAATTCGTTCTATTGAATTCACAAAGCCAACGATGGTCCAAAATGGTGATTTGACAATTTTTGGGGTAACTCATTTGATTTCATTGAAAAATCAGTTGTTTTTGGTGAACCCCAGCTACTTGAAATTGTTCATTTGCTAAAGATTTTGGTGCTAGGGATGAAGGTAGAATATATTGAAAGAGGAAATATGCGGTTGATTTTTTTTTTGGACAAGGGCAATTGGAATAATAGCAAAATGGGACAGGTTTTTTCAAAATAGGTAGGAAGAAATGTAAAAAAGTAAAAATAAAAATAAAAATAAAAATAATAAATCATCCCTACCTTGAGAACAAGGTGATTTTTGAGAGGCGAGTAATATTAGAACTTGATAATAATAATAATAATTAATTGCCATAATATTAAATTAGGATAAAATATATGATTAGGATAATAATAATATTAAGATAATATTAGATTAGAATAAAATATATGATTAGGATAATAATAATATTAAGATAATATTATATTAGGATAAAATATATGATTAGAATTATATATTTAATATTAGGATAATATTAGGATATTATATATAAGATCAGGATAATATTTGATAAATATATTATTAGAATAATATTTAATGAGTTGTATATAAAAGGGAAAGAGTATTGAAAAAGGAGAGGAGATTATTGTTATTTGGATTATTTGACTAGCCCTTGCTTGATTGGGAGGGGAAAGATTCCTCTATTTGCCTTTGGGAAAGCTCGGGTCCTAGCTTGTCTGTGATGTGACATGATTTGATCAACTGAATATGTGTGGGTAGGATTCATTTGGTTGATTTGAAACACTTCACCGACTTTGGACTTGTTTGCATATATATACCACTCACAATTTTCAGTCTTGCACTTAATTTCCCATCGTGTCTTATCAGACTTCTTGACCATAAATTGAAATCCTTTAAGTAAGGTAAATTGCTTCACAATATCTTTCAATTGTACTTTATTATGGAAAATATCACCAACCTTTACACCATTCTCCTCTTGGATCGATTTAGTACCACCTGATGATGTGGATAGCTATGGAAGAAAATCAGGAACTCACCTAAATGGATCAGTGGGGACATTATCAAAAAATGACCTAGAATAATTTCCACCACCTGAAATAGGATCTTCAAGCTATAAACTATTCATACCCTCGGTAACTGATGGCATATACTCGGATTCTACCTCTTCAGAAGGAATATCGGACATATCATTTCCATCAAAGTCACCTAAGTCGGGAATCCTATCTTTTTCTCTATGAGCCCATGAGTTTGCAATATACAATGGGTCATTACTGAAATTAATCAAGTTTTCCAATCATATTCTTTTTTCACCCCACTAATTTCTTTTTCATCTTCATCTTTATCTTCATCTTCTTCCTCCTGTCCTTCAATTGGGGTACATATTGTTAGAATATGCCCTAAAAACCAATCGCTTTAATTGGTTTTAAGGGTTGTATATCTTGCATATACATTATTAATAAAAGAAAAGTTCTGTTATACTTCACATGTTTTCAACGTCACTTATATATATATATGTTGTAGTTGTATATTACATTCATATTAACTACATGCATACGACATGTGAAAGGTCCCGATGAGTTTTAATAAACGTCATCAAATCGTTCCCTACATAGGCAATCTGTTTGGGCAATAGTATTGCATAGTGGGTGTGTGCTATATCACCACAGTATATCAATGAATGATATTAGACATGGTGGATATACACATGGGTAAACAATGGAACCATTTGATTGTTAGAGAACTGATCAAAGGTTATTTTATTATATTGTTTATCGAACGTGACCGCTGAACGATGATCACATGGGCATTAATATGTAGTCAATGATACATCGTGAATCATACTAGTGTATAGATCCTTTGACTTGAGATATCATAGTTGTGCTTCGTTCCGGAACATATGGTTCATACGGTGTATACCACGAAGCTAATCATGTCTCGTTCAGAAGCCGTTTTGATCATATGTTGCTTGAGCGAGAGGACAAGTGATGATCATACAAGGATCCGTCAGCTCGACTGCTCCCGAGTTCCCATACGAATATCGAGAAACATGAAAATCTAAAACACTGGCCAGTGTAGATAAAAGACCACAAGAAAAAAGTTTCGATGTGGCACGTTATGATGTATTACCTGATATTCGAAAAGATTAAATATTGGATTTTGACATTCCATGAATCCAAGCTTAATCGGGATGTAATGATGGAGGGATTGGACTACATGGTAAGTGTGAGTAAGAAAGGTTCATTTGATATTATGTGAAGCTTGTATTTCATTGTGATGTAGGGGTCATGGGACATTGCTAGATGATACCACATGATCAGTGGGAGCTTCATTTTGTAGCGGAAAATGAAGTATATCAGTTAACGACAGTTTTAGGTTATATAATGATATAATGAAACGTATCGTCCGATATGGGGCCCACGACTACATCACTATGAACCTTGAAGGTCACACCTATATTTCAAGGAAGAAAATGGCATTATGAAGCTGAAAATATTTATCCATGGTGGGCTAGCACTTTCCGAGGATAAAAATTGTGCTTTTCGAATAAGATTCGGAAAAGGGGCAAAATTGTCATTTTACACCTTTCAAATTGTTTAGAAAGTTAAAATGATTAATTTTGGGCATAAATGAATTAACATGTGTCAAATTCTCATTTCTCTTACTTTTCCACCAATGAGAATTAAACATATGTTTAACTTGATAATTATCAAGTTTTAATGCCATAAATTTGAGAGAAAATAAAGAAAAATATGCAATTTTTCTTTACTTCTTCTTCTTGGCCGGGAAAAAGTTTCTCCTTTCTTCCATTTTTCTTCCTTGCATGGTGTAAGTCAAGAGATCACTTATTTTAGTGATTCAAGCTTTCAAACTTCAAATCAAATTACAAGGTACAAAGTAGTTTACATGTTTATATATTTTATTTCTTGAAAAATCATGTAAACTTTTCAATACCATTGTTACATATGATGTGAACATAAATTAAAAATTTTAATTTTGTTGCCAAAATCCTTCACATATAACAAAAACAGAAATACATTCTTGTAAGTATTAAGACATAACAATAAGACCAATTGACATCTTCATCATTTTAGATCTGTACAGAGCAGTCGAGCTCAATTTTTCTTGACTTCATTGATAGTTGAAGGTAATTTTTCATTGAATCAATATTACAAAAATCCTTCAAAAGTTCAATAAATCCCTCAAATGTTGTTCCATAAGGAATTTTAATCAATTGTTTAAATCATCCAACATATTTCATTGTGTTATCGCCACATTGAATCGATTCTCCTTGGTAACAAATTGATGCATAATCATTAATTTTAATTATTAATCCAGCAATAACAAGTTTTTGGAAATAATTATTCATTTATAACAAAAAATCTGTAATAACTATGTAAAACAGTCTTACAATTATTAATATAAAAAACCCCTCATATTTTTTTAATATTTTTTTAACCCCTTATAATTATTTAACAATTTATGTAACCCCCTCGTATGTTATCTTGTATCAAAATACATCTATCTGTTCTTAACATTCCATTTAAAATGTTTTTACAATATTTAATATCAAAATACCCCTATATTTTTTTAATATTCCATTTAACTCTTTATAATTATCTAATATTTTATTTAACACTCTTGTATAATATCTTGTATCAAAATGTATATATCTATTCTTAATATTTCATTAAAAACATTCTTACAATGTTTAATATCAAAATACCCCCTATGTTTTCCTAATATTTCATTTAACCTCCAATAATTATTTAACAATTTATTTAACAGCCTTTTCTGTTACCTTATATCAAAATGTATCTATCTATTCTTAACATTTCATTTAAAGCGTTCTTACAATATTTAATAACAAAATACCCCCTATATTTTTTAATATTTCATTTATCCTTTCATACTTATCTAATATTTCATTTAATACTCTCGTATGTTTCCTATTATCAAAATACATCTATTCATTCTTAATATGTTTTTAAATCCTTCATATATTAGGAACTATCAAAACACCCCCATGTTTTTCTTAACATTTCATTTAACCCCCTATAATTATCTAACCTTTTATTTAACACAATTTGATGTTCTCTTGTATCAAAAAACATCTATCTATTCTTAACCTATTATTTAAATCCTTCATGTATTATGTAATTTCAAAATACCTCGTATATTTTTTTTTTAATTTTTTTACCCTCTAAAATTACCTAACATTGCATTTACCACCCTTGTATGTTGTCTCATATCAAAATACATCTATCTATTCCTAAAATTTCATTTATAATGCTCTTACAATGTTTAATATCAAAATGCCCCCCATGTTTTTATAACATTTCATTTGACCCCCCATAATTATCTAACACTTCATTTAATATCCTTGTATGTTGCCTTGTATCAAAATATACCTATCTATTCTTAACATATTATTTAAATCCTTTATATATTGTATAATATTAAAATACCCCCATATTTCTCTAACATTCATTTAACCCCTATATTATTATCTAATATTCAAGTACCCCATTTACATGACATATAAACAAGATTTAACAAATAAAATTAAGTTTTTAGATTAAAATTCGTATAAATACCTTTTTTTTACAAATAGCCTTTTTTAGATTCGAATTCTAAAATACGAATTTCTTCCGTTCGAACAAATTTATACTAATTGATATTGAGTAAAAATGAGAGTAAGAGTGAATGTTTAAGTGATATGAGAAGTGTGTATAATAAGAGTGACTGAGAGGGTTTATATACATGTGGTCAAGGGTAATTTTAGTATTTTATAAAAAGTTTACGGCATTTTTGTTAGGAATAGGGAAATTGGGCATTTTTGCTTAAGAATTGCGAAATTGGGCTTTTTTTCTTAATGGAGGGGTAACTTGGCCATTTAATATAATTTCCCCATGTCATTTATTGCAAACACCTTTAGTTTTTCATGATTATTATACGAAGGTCCCTAAGTATAATAAAATGGACTTTCGAGCCCATAAACTTTCCAAGGCTCTAAATTCTCCATTTAGAATTCAGACCGAATTTAACTTTAACAATCCTCTTGCCTCCATAGTTCATCAACTTCTTTTATGTGTGACCCATTGGCTTTTTTATGTTGTTCTAAAAGACTAAGAGATTTGTAGATTTTTTGGTTCATGAAGCTACTAATCCAATCGCCATCTACCAAATGGAGTTGTTGATGCTCCACAAACTATGTAATTCTTCAGTTATTTCTACAAATTTGTTGTCAATTTCAGGGAGGTAAATACTCAGATAATTTTACCATTGGTAAAATTCAGGACACAATAATTTTTCAATGAATATTTCGTTATGTAATACATAATCTTTTATAATAGGTTGAAATGCTCCTAACAAAAAAATTCTATAATATAAACCATAGTTTCAACCCTTATAAAATAAACAAATTAAATAATCAGTGAATCAAGAAATTTTCTTTGTACCAACAACAATCGCAGCCAGATGCAGAGACAATTCCAAACCTCACAGTTTCAGCTTGACTTCCCGGATAAAGATTAGAAGATTCCGATGGCGACACAATCCCACACATAATAAAATTGATTGTACCTTCAACTGGCCTTCAAGCTACTTCAACAACCTAAAACCCTCAGTTGGATTGCAAAACTTACACATCACTCCATAACCAGACTTCCTTTCAACCCAATAAGCACACACTTTCTCTGTCTTCCTCACTATATGATTAATATTTACAAAAGAGTGAATACAATTTCTCCACTGCTTCAATAGCATCATTTCAATCAGCAGCCCTGGGTGCTAAACCACCTGCAACCTTAGAAACATCTTTGTAAAAAATTCCTCTGAAAACAATAATAGGCACCTGTCAGAAACAAAGATGTGTCAGCGACCTAAAAAAGCACTCCTGGATTTAGGTTAGCCCACTTTGATGTGGGTTTCCCATCAGCGACTTAAGCAATTGCCAAGCTGATGAAACATTAGACCAGAGATGAGTGAGAAACATTTCATGTGGCCCAAGTCATCCCAACTCATTTAATAAAGGTGACAATATATACTACTAAATCGAATTTAGACATACCAACTTGGACGAAACAACCTATGATTGGCATCTTGGGATACATTCACAGATTCATCAACAATAATTAAGAATCTCAATCAAAACTTAAATAAATCCAACATTCACTCAAAATGTTACACTGGAACTTTGGATTGCAAACAATCATATTACCAAAGATTGGTCAGTGGTACTTAGCCGAAAAAAAATAAAAAAAAGAATGATTGGTAGTTGAGCTTCTACACCAGAACTTGAGTTTGTATGTTCCTAATGAAGTGGGACACTCAAAAGTTGAACATCAACATCACAAGAAAACGTGGAGTTTAGAAACACACAATACTAGTTAACGTTTCAGCACTAAGAACCCAAACAAATTCTAGGAAATGAGATTTCTATTAACGAAGATAATTGTTGGGAATCTAATTACAAAAGTCTACCATCGCATCGCAGGCCCAAAGGGAAAAATCCAGAAGGCAGCCCAGGAGGTGAGGAAGATAGCCCAACTGAGAGCAAAAGTGAAGACCATATGGGTGAGGGCAGTTTGGACAGTTCACAAAAGCAACTGAAATTAGTTGAAACCTCCTTCCCATAATTCAGAGGAGAATCCTTAGTGGTGGGATCCATTTACGGTTAGAAGGCTGCCTATATAATGGGGAATGCTTGGAATAGGAAGGGGGCGAATTATTATTCAGAATATTATCACTAAGTTGGTAGAGATAGTAGGAGAGGGCTGACTTTTGAAACCCAGCTGGACTATTGTTCATTTTCTATTTCTGTTTCTGTTGCTTTTGTTATCACCTTTTGTGGATTCTTGAATTTCCAGAGGAACTTATTGTTACATTCTTGGAACATTGTTGTAGCTATTTTTCACATTATGAATATGAAATGAAATATGATTACTGCTCTGTTTAATCTCATTACAAACATGGCTCAAGTTTGCAATAATATTGTTTAGGGATACCGGCTGAAGGAGCTATTGAAACCCTCAGCTAGGAGGTCAGTTAGTCGATCATTAAGGTTTGCAATAATATTGTTTAGGGATAATTTACAACCTCTCATTAAGAATCAGTGTGGAAACATCAACTATCGAGCAAGGAGAGAATGATGTCGAGAAGAGAGTGATGTCAATTATGACACAGTGGAAATTGACCAATTTGTATTTGATCTTGTTATAAAGGGGACAAAACAATGTCGTTTTGCCCAAAAAAAAAACAGAATTATGGTTTGGTTCAATTTCAAAACCACCTAAACCAAAACCCAAATTGTAAACCATTTTCCAAATTTTTTTCAACCCAATTCAAACCAAACTACAAAAAAAATTTAATGGTTCAATTTAGTTTTATGGTTTTAACCGTGTTTTGCACACTCTCATAAAAAATTTGTAGGAGGTACATACTTAGAGATAGATATACACTTGGTCAAATTCAAGACACATTGATTTTTCAATGACAAAATAATCCTTGAAACTAAGTAGCACTACTCAGTTCCATTTAAGGGTGTAATCAATCCGAGCCTTGTAAAGTAGTGCTTAGCTCAAGCTTCACTTAATTACATTAAAGGAGAACTCAAGCTCGCGCTTGAGACAAGAAGATTGATTCGATCTTGACTCAAAAAATTACATTCAAACACTTTAACTTTCAAAACAATATTATAAACCTCATAATTTATATATTTATCAATTACCTTTAATATTCAAAAATAAAAAATAAAATTTTTGGAGTGTAAATGCAAGATTTGAAAATTTTAGTAGAATATTGATATTTTACTCGAGTTGAGTCATCAATTTAGTGAGCCAACCAACATCAACCTCTAGCTCAAGTGTTTGAACTCGAGTGGTTTAAGATAAAGCTTGACTTTACTTAAATCAAGCCAAGCCTAACTTAAGATATCTAGGTCTTAAGCAACTCAACGTTGTTTACACCCTTAGTTTCATTATCCAATACACGATTTTTCATCAAAAGTCTTAAATGCTCCTAATAAAAAAAGTCTAAAATAATATAAAAAATAAATTAATTTCAATCCTTATTAAAGAAACAAATCAAATAATCAATGAATTAAGAAATTTTCTAAATACCAACAAATCAAAAACCAAGTAATCCAAAAGAACAATCGTGGCTAGACAAAGAGACAATACCAAACCCTCACTGTTTCATCTTGACTTCCTAGATAAATCTTATTAGATTGTGATGACAAAGAATCCCACACATATAATAAACCCATTAATTCAATGACAAAAATGACATCCGAAATCAATAAAAATTAAAAAAATGAAAAAAAAAAATTACTTAAAATGACACCCAGAAATCAGTATTGTAAACTTACACATCACTTTATAACCACACTTCTTTTTAACACAATAAGCACACACTTTCTCAGTCTTCTTCACCATCCAATTATAATTTGCAAAAGAGTTCATACGATTTCTTTACGGGTTCAATCACATCGATTTAATCAACAACCTTGAATGTGAAACCATCTACAACCTTTGATAACATTAAAAATGCACTTGTTAGAAACAAAGATGTGTCAGCCATATACTAACAGCAACTCGATGGTCACACTAAACCACCAAAAAATGAAGATATGGATTATAATTTGGGAATATCTTGGGTTGAGTATCATTACACTAATTTAATATCATTTTAGAATTAATTAAGTTCACAAAATAATTCATTACTTGGTGTACAAATAAATAATCTAACAGCCATCATGAAACATGTTAATCCAACATCAAAAAATACATAGACTCAACCATACTAGCACTAATGACTTCAGGAATTCTGATACTGTAATAAATAATAGACTTCAAGCGGACTACCATACTAGTGAGTTTGAATATTAACGTATTATTTAGTGTAATACCCTCATGGGTTTTGCAAATGAGGAGAGAAACTAGACTGAACATAGATAAGGATGCAAAATTCACCATCGACTATTCATCTTGCAACTTTACTCAGAATAACAGGATTGAAATGTGAATTGCAGTCAATAAAATATAACGATTTAGTTTAGAAATAACAACACTTGAATGTACCGAACTATTAGTTTTTTGAAAAAAAAAAATTGAATTTTTTTTTTTTAAAATGCAGGGACTGAAATTTAATATTTTCCTATCGAAAAACCTAACTTGCATTCCCTTACACAGAAACAGGTCCAACCTTTAATACCATTTAAATTTAGATTTTTGTTTTAATTTAGAAATCATGACCAGGATATTTCTTGGTTGACATGCACAATTTAAGGTTGACATGGATATTTATTGGTTGACCGATTTTTTTTTTTCCTAATAAGGAGACCGAAATTTCATATTTTCCTATTGAGCACTACAATGTTGGCACAAACCTTTACATAGAAACTTTGACATCTGGCAAGACTCTTGTGATAAGTTGTACTCCCTCAGAAAATGCAGTTACTTGACAATCAACTATCCGCAGGTTCTTGGTTTGAGAACGCTGGTAGCAAATTTAGGACTTCACTGTAGTTTTTATACCTTTGTAGTAAATCTAGAATAATTGAAGCCGTGGATGCATCTGGCTTCACATTTCTCCCTTTCATTTTGCGAAGAAGTTCTACCACTTTTGAAGCCTCATTATTTTGCAAGAAACCAGACATAAGAGTATTAAAACTGATGCAATCTGGAGCACAGTCGTTTTGTTCCATATCTGATAACAAATTACTTGCCATCTCCAACTTCCCTTCTTTACAAAGTCCATACAACAGAATGTTATATGTCACAACATCTGGAACAAATCCTTCATTGCGCCATCTGTTAAATAGTTCCAAAGCAATATTGAGTCTTCTTGTTTTGCACAAACCATCAATGAGACAATTGAAAGTAATGATGTCAGGATGAATGTTTCCGTTTCTTAAAGAATGAAACAGTTCAACAGCCTCCAAAACATAACCATTTTTGCAAAACCCATCAATAAGAATATTATACGTAATTAAATTGGGAGGAACATTACTAAGTTGCATCTCACCAAATAGTTTTTTTGCTTGTCCAACTTTACCATACATGAAAAAACCTTTTAGCAAGGTGCTAAATGTAACGATTGTTGGCTGAATTCCCTTTGAGGTCATTTCCTTATAAACACAAATAGCTTCATCAGCTTTTCGATTCTTACAATACCAATTGATCATCGTATTGTAGCTGACTACATTAGGTTTGCATCCCTTACTCAACATCAAAGAAAACAATTCCTTAGCATCATCAATTTTATTTGCCAAGCACATACCATCCATTAAAATATTGAAGCTAAAAACATTAGGCTCACACCCCTTACTTTCCATGGAATCAAATAGTTTTCTTGCATCCCCAATTCTACCTGCCAAGCAATAACCACTTAAAATTGCATTGTAAGTAATTGTGTTGGGGTGAATACCTCTATTAATCATTAGTTGGAGCAATCCATTGGCTTCATCAATCTTCCCATTCTTACAAAGTTCATCCATAACCACAGTAAATGTCACCTCATTAGGCTTTACACCTTCATCCGACATTTCTGCAAATAAAGTTTTAGCCTCCTCCCAATTAGATGTATTACACAATCCATAAATTAAAGTGTTGTAAGTAATCACATCTGGATTAACAGCCTTGGACTTCATTTCTGAAAACAGTTTCTTCGCCTTGTCTACTAACCCATATTTGCAAAGACCATCTATAATAGCAGCATAGCAAACAACATTAGGCTTGCAAATGACACCAAATTCACCATTCCCATTACTCATTTCATCAAATAACTGAAGGGCAACAGTGACATTACCTGTTCGACACAAGCCAGTGATCAAACTCCCAACTGTAACCACATCAGGCCTACATCCAACAGAAACCATTTTTCCAAACAATTCAATCGCCTTCTTAATTTTGCCCTCCTCACAAAGACCATTAATCAGCTAGTAAAAGTCACAGCGGCAGGGTAAAAACCCCTCCTAAAAATACTCCCAAAAACCACAAAACCGTCAGAAACCCGGTCCATTTTGCATAAGCAATTAATAACAATGCTCAAAGTAAACAAATTAGGCAACAACCCAGCTGAAACGAACCTCGTGTATAGCACAAGGAATTCATCGTAATATTTTTTCTTAATAAGTGCAGAAAACAAATTACTGAAAGATGACATACCAGGAGCGGGGTCCATATGAATCATGTAATCGAAAGAATCAAGAGCTTCATCAAGAGAAAAGTTACCCGACTTGCAGTTTACATGGAGGAAATTATCAAGTTTAGAAAGGTGTTTAATAATAGTGGTGCGTTTGGCTGATTTCAGTGACGAAGGAATGAATGAAGATGAAAATCTAACATTCAAAAATGATTTAAAGGAAATAATTGAAGTTTTAAGAAACATTTTCGAAGAGGGGATCTGTGAAGGGAGGGAGTTTGAAATTCCTTGGTGAACGGCCGTAAAAGAGACTTGTGCGATGCGAAATGTACAAGGACAGACGCATCATAAGTGTGATCCTACTCCTACGCATCGCAAATAATGTATAATTACTTATTTGTCCTGTTTTGCGATTAAGTGTAACAGTACTCTTTACAAATATTATAAATGTATTAATAATAAGAGTATAGTCGTCATTGTATTTAATAATATTAAAAAAATAAAATTTTATCTTTTTTGTTTAGTTTAATTTTAAAAACTCATTTTTTTTCATTATAGTTTTGAAAACTAACACTTCTTCTTGTTAGGGTTTCTTATTTTTAACTTATCAACCACCCCCTTAACTTTTAGAAAATCAAAGTTACACCCCACAACTACATTCTCTTCTTTTTATAACCTTTCTTCTCGGTCCGACGATGTAATTTTCATTTTATTGATGTTCTCTCCCTTGCCAATAATATTTTTGGCATCTTTATTAAAGTTTCAATTGTAAACGAGCAAAATCCTTGATAAAAGTGTAACCTTTTTTTGGTGATATTGTCACTCTTTTTTCTAGCAAAAGTCAACACTCTCCTTCGGTCATTGATGCTCATCACATCGGCTCAGTTCCCTCCCTTTGTGGAACTTGTTTCAACCATCCTTTTTTTTATGTGCACACATGATCGTTGGCTCGGTTCCTTAGTTTTTTGTTGGCAATGTTGATTTTCTTAGTTAACAAGATTAAACCTTGTTCCTTGGTTTTCCTTGTCGGCTAAAGATGAAGGGAGAAGTTTGTCGAAGACATAGGTGAAAGTATAATGCTTCAAAACTTAGGGGGTAGTTGTAAAAAAATATGAATAATATGAAACTCTTGGACAAGGGGAAAAAGTTAGTTGTCTAAATGATACATTCCTTCATCAATTTTTGATTTTTCATGTGTATGTATACATATATGTTAAAAAGGGTAAATTAATATAATTTACAATTAAACTAACAAATTTGAATAACAAGTAAATATTTAGATTTTTAAAAATTAACATATATAATTTTGTCAATGAACTAAATCTTGAGTGGGAATAAATCTTTTGCCCATTATAAAAATTTATTATACTGTAAGGTGCAGGGAAATAACAAATGCCTTATATATATATATATATATATATTTATGGTAATTAATTGGAAATAACAATGATGATTTATAGAATGAGCATAACATTTTAATCTTATATAAAAAAATTTGAAGTATAACATTTATTAAAACACAATGTATAATAGATAGAGAATTATTGATTAAGAGTTCAAGAGTTATGAACAGGATGATACAAAAACATTTTATTCCTAATATTATAGGTAGAAATTAATAAGGAAAGATCATAATAAACATATAAAGATTATAGTCAACACTATTTAATTTAATTTGATCTTGTTTTTGTTTGATATGATTTTGATTTGATATGATGTTGACTTTGATTTAATCTTATTATGATTCTGATTTGATTCTAATTTTTGACAATACAAAAGACACAAATGACCTTATGTGACACGTAGAATAGGTTATGGTGGATGATTATACAAAAAGGGTTCATAGTTGTTCACAAAGTAAAAAGTGGATTATATCCCTACGGTTTCAACCTGACTATGAAGAGGAAGGCCAAGTCATTAATGAGGAAGATGTGTACGCCTATGTACAAGAACGTGCGTCATGATCAAGGATGTTTGTGAGTAGTTAACCATGTACTATTGTACATTTGATAAGGAAGTAAAGTTGAGCTAAGTCATGAACCCAAAAATTCATAATGTTGTCCGAAGGATAATACTAATGTATATCATATATAGTCGTACTGAGTCATGCCTAAAGAGTGTAACAATATAGTTAGGCCATAAGAGAAAGAAAACTTAGGGTGAAAACTACTTACAAGTCTAAATTAAGTTAAGGACTCGAGATGCATGTATGTTTATACATGAGCATATCCCAATCAGTGTTATCATATTGAACCATAATCTTTCATTAGTAGATATGTTTTATGAGGGTTGTTACGAGAAGATACTTATAAGATTCTCTCTACATATGCCCATGGTAGAGCATCGCTCATTGTCAGTAGCACACAATATTCGTAGAAGGGTAAAGTAGCCCATAGTAGGGCCTACATATGATATCACAATACAATAATGTTTTCAAGGAAATGAGACTATATAATATGTTACATGACCAAGATGACAATTCTATGTTTTAACCTAATTTGATCAACACATAAATTTAAGTATTTAGTAAAAGTACAAAATGCTTTCACTTGAGTTTTCAAGTATTTAGAGGGAAAGTCATCTAAGTATAAGATCTCGAGTATATCTTAGATAACCAAGAGACTTTGTTATCATAGTTATGAGACCTTAGTGTTTTTTGAGATGACTATATGGGACAAAGGTTTTCCTAAGATAAAGTTAAAAAAGGACCGGAAGCACTTCTAATGACAAAGTCATTAAAGGTTGAAGTCCAAGAAAAGTACTTCTAATGACTAAGTTAGAGTGGAAGCAAGTCAAGGTTATAATGGGGATTAATTAAGTTTAAGTAAAACCTCAATACGACCAAGTAATTTATTACTCACTCCTCTACTTTTAATGTTTTTTAGGTAATGAGTGCTATGTATGAATTTATCTTGGTTTGTTACACACATTATTTAAGTATCTTTATGTATTTAGACATTCTTTGCATGTTTTCGCATCTAAATTTAATGAAGGGTATTTATAAAATTTTTTAAAATTATGATTTGATGGATAAACAGTTTTAAGTGTTATGCATGTTTATTTTAGTTTATGTACTTACGTTTGCCTTTGAAGGATAATATTTTTATAGGAGATGTTACATACACTTTTTTCACACAACAAATTCAAGATTCATTTTCTTAGTTGTAACAGACATAAACTCATTTTGAGCAAGTAAAAAATGTTAAGGACAAGCAAATAACCCGATTAAATGCTCTTCTAAATCGTGCGAACTAATAAAATAAAACATCTATGCACACTAGTAGTGATAATTTTTTCTAACAGTTTAGGATTGACTGCCTATAATTAAGCTCAACATAAGAATTACTTTTGATATGGGTTGAATGAGTAAATACAATATCATTAGACTCGAGGCTTCTATCAGATCTTAAAGTAGAACTAGAAGAAACCCATGAATAATCCATTTTATAATGCTGATCACAAAACAACTTTGATACCATGAAAGGTTTCGCTTGAATTTTAAAAAAGATTTAAAAAAAAGACAACAGACACTTTGACGAAAAAATATCTCAATTTTTTATTAAAGAAACGATTACAACTGTTTGTATTTCTATAAAAAAAAAAAAAATCGGACTAACTGATAGAAATATCTATTAAATCGAATCACTCACCCTCTGATCATGCTTTATGACTTTCAATGTTTTGTTAAGGTCAATTTTAGTTATTGTTGCTATTGGGATCTAAAAATGAACAACTTCTTATCTTCTTAAATAATTTTTTTTCTTTTTTAACTGTTGATAAGTTCTTGAAAATGCGCTTATCTATAGTGTTTTTCAGAATTTATTGTGAAATATTAGGTTTGATTTGAGTTTGAATGGGTGATTTTACCTATTATTTGGATAAAATAATATTGTTTTGTTAATGAGTTACAAATCTAAACCACAAATTCAAATAATTGATTTGAATTATAAATTCAAATCGAATCAAATTGAATCAAATCATGAATAAAGTCAAATAATTTTTTATTTGAATCAAACTTAAACTACTATTGATTTTAGCTCGAAAAATTTGAGTCAAACTCAAACTAAAAAGTATTCAAACTCAATCGGATTCGTAGCCATTCTTGCTTTCAGGACAAGATGGTTTTGTTTGGTCCCAATAAGAAAATCAAAAGCTCACCACTGAAAAACAAGGCTAAAAGCTTTTGTTAGGATTAGTCAATGATGATAAAAATAATTATAATAATCATAATATTAATAATATTATTATTATTAACATAATATTTGATTAGACGAAATATTTAATTAAGATAGTATTTAAATGTAAAAATTATACAGTGGTTGAATAAATAAATTAGAGAGGCAAGAATATTATTATTTATGTATTGTAGACACAGGCTACTATTGTTGAGAGTAGTTGGTTGCTCTTGCTACCGACATTAGCAGCATTTGCTTATTAGTATTGAAATAATCATTTTTCTACAAATTTGAATCAAAACATCATGATTATAAAGATGTGGAGGTTTGATTTCGCACAAGGTATAAGTGGAAAATTGGAGAAACGTCTAAGTAGTGTTAAACCTGAATTTAGCTCAGTCCGAATTTGTTTAATTTGCATTTGAGTCAAGAGGATCAAACTTATTTTTTAAGTCAAACCAAACTTGAGTTAGAGAAAATTTTACTCAATTTTATGGTTGGAGTTTGTAGTTCATTGATAAAATTATGTTGTTCTCCCCAATTATTAACTAACGTTATATTGTTTTTTCAATGAGTTACGAACTCAAATCACAAATCCGAAATATAAATTTGAATTATGAATTTGAGTTATAAATTCGAGTCAAACTCAAGTCATCCTTACTTTTAGCTTGATGAATTTGAATTAGATCATTTTATATTCAAACCAAATTTTAGGTGGAGAGTGTTCGAACTCAACTCATCCCCCCTTAGGTATAATGACTAACAAAATTGAAAGCTTGAGCAATAGGTGAGAGTAAAATTTATTTCCATTGTAAAAGCAAATAGAAACCAAATCATGACTGTCAAGGGGTAACGATGCCATCTTGATCGTGTACAATGAGCGATGAAAGAAGAATGAAGCTGATCTGGTCGACACAGTAAAATTTGACACAAAATCTGCTAGTTTAGACGAAGATATTAAGCTGACAATGAACCAAAAAATGGAATTGATAGAATTTGGGGTTCAGTTGATCAAATACGACAATCAAGAGGGCGGTATCAGTAGATTCGAGAATTCAGTTGTTAGATTCTGACTAGTTCTTCAGTGTTGGAATATTTGTTCTCTTGTTAAGAGGTTCCTAACCATTGTCAATACTGTCAATCTCCGCCATAGCCAAAAGCTACAACTAGTCCTAATCTCAGGAATTTTCCCAACGGATTCAACTACCTTGTGGGGTTTTATTCTAAAATGTTTTCATATTGGAGTACAGAATCCATACACATTGTGATTATTACTGCAAATTCTGCTCTATTTTTAGTGGTTTTCTTATGTATCACTCATTTACTTTCCCTCACCAAACGTACCAAACAGGTTAAACAAGACTATCCATATTCAAACCAGACCTCGCTTGCAAAACAAACATCTCAGAATATCACGCACAACCACCATGAATAAGCATTCTTGAAACCCAATTGGGATTAAAGTATAGTAGACGTTGTTCTAAAAGAGTAAAAGATTTGTAGATTTTTCGGTTCATGAAGCTACTAATCCAATCGCCATCTACCAAATGGAGTTGTTGATGCTCCACAAACTATGTAATTCTTCAGTTATTTCTACAAATTTGTTGTCAATTTCAGGGAGGTAAATACTCAGATAATTTTACCATTCGTAAAATTCAGGACACAATAATTTTTCAATGAATATTTCGTTATGTAATACATAATCTTTCATAATAGGTTGAAATGCTCCTAACAAAAAAATTCTATAATATAAAAACTACCATAATTTCAACCCTTATAAAATAAACAAATTAAATAATCAGTGCCTTAAGAAATTTTCTTTATACCAACAACAATCGCAGCCAGATGCAGAGACAATTCCAAAGCCTCACAGTTTCATCTCGACGTCCCGGATAAAGATTAGAAGATTCCGATGGCAACACAATCCCACACATAACTGCTCATAATAAAAAAACACCAAAAATAAACAAAAATTAAAAATGAAAAATGAAAAAGACCTTTAATAAAATTGATTGTACCTTCAACGGGCCTTCATGCTACTTCAACAACCTAAAACCCTCAGTTGGATTGCAAAACTTACACATCACTCCATAACCACACTTCCTTTCAACCCAATAAGCACACACTTTCTCTGTCTTCCTCACTATATGATTAATATTTGCAAAAGAGTTAATACAATTTCTTCACTGCTTCAATAGCATCATTTCAATCAGCAGCCCTGAGTGCTAAACCACCTGCAACCTTAGAAACATCTTTGTAAGAAATTCCTCTGAAAACAATAATAGGCACCCGTCAGAAACAACGACTTAAGCAAGCACTCCTGGATTTAGGTTAGCCCACTTTGATGTGGGTTTCCCATCAGCGACTTAAGCAATTGCCAAGCTGATGAAACATTAGACCAGAGATGAGTGAGAAACATTTCATGTGGCCCAAGTCATCCCAACTCATTTAATAAAGGTGACAATATATACTACTAAATCGAATTTAGACATACCAACTTGGACGAAACAACCTATGATTGGCATCTTGGGATACATTCACAGATTCATCAACAATAATTAAGAATCTCAATCAAAACTTAAATAAATCCAACATCAACAATAATTACAAAAGTCTACCATCGCAGGCCCAAAGGCAAAAATCCAGAAGGCAGCCCAGGAGGTGAGGAAGATAGCCCAACTGAGAGTAAAAGTGAAGACCAAATGGGTGAAGGCAGTTTGGACAGTTCACAAAAGCAACTAAAATTAGTTGAAGCCTCCTTCCTATAATTCAGAGGAGAATCCTTAGTAGTGGGGTTCATTTACGGTTAGAAGGCTGCCTATATAATGGGGAATGCTTGGAATAGGAAGGGGGCGAATTATTATTCAGAATATTATCACTAAGTTCATTTTCTATTTCTGTTTCTGTTTCTGTTGCTTTTGTTATTACCTTTTGTGGATTCTTGAATTTCCAGCGGAACTTATTGTTACATTCTTGGAACATTGTTGTAGCTATTTTTTACATTATGAATATGAAATGAAATATGATTACTGCTCTGTTTAATCTCATTACAAACATGGCTCAAGTATAGTTGATGAAAAGAATAGTGAGACTGAGTTTATATCTGTGATTATCTCCCATCTCCCTTTCTGTTGTGAGAGATTTGGTGATGTCGTTTTGATTGTTGTTGGAAAGGAACTGGGATTGTGAATTTGTAGAAAGGAGTTGTGCCTGGAACCTGCTGAATGAGCTACTGAAACCCTCAGCTAGGAGGTCAGTTAGCCGATCATTCAGGTTTGCAATAATATTGTTTAGGGATAATTTACAACCTCTCATAATGAATCAATGTGGAAACATCAACTATCGAGCAAAGAGAGAATGATGTCGAGAAGAGAGTGATGTCAATTATGGCACAGTAGAAATTGACCAATTTGTATTTGATTTTGTTATAAAAGGGACAAAACAATGTCGTTTTGCCCAAAAAAAAAAGAACTATGGTTTGATTCAATTTCAAAACCACCTAAACCAAAACCCAAATTGTAAACCATTTTCCAAATTTTTTTCAACCCAACTCAAACCAAACTACAAAAAAAATCGAATGATTCAATTTAGTTTTATGGTTTTAACCGTGTTTTGCACACTCTCATCAAAAATTTCTAGGAGGTACATACTTAGAGATAGATATACACTTGGTCAAATTCAAGACACATTGATTTTTCAATGACAATATAATCCTTGAAACTAAGTAGCACTACTCAGTTCCATTTAAGGGTGTAATCAATCTGAGCCTTGTAAAGTAGTGCTTAGCTCGAGCTCCACCTAATTACATTAAAGGAGAACTCAAGCTCGAGCTTGAGACAAGAAGATTGATTCGATCTTGACTCAAAAAATTACATTCAAACACTTTAACTTTCAAAACAATATTATAAACCTCATAATTTATATATTTATTAATCACCTTTTATATTCAAAAATAAAAAATAAAATTTTTGGAGTGTAAATGCAAGATTTGAAAATTTTAGTAAAATATTGATATTTTACTCGAGTTGAGTCATCAATTTAGTGAGCCAACCAACATCAACCTCTAGCTCAAGTGTTTGAACTCGAGTGGTTTAAGATAAAGCTTGACTTTACTTAAATCAAGCCAAGCCTAACTTAAGATATCTAAGTCATAAGCAACTCAACGTTGTTTACACCCTTAGTTTCGTTATCTAATACACGATTTTTTATCAAAAGACCTAAATGCTCCCAATAAAAAAAGTCTAAAATAATATAAAAAAATAAATTAATTTCAACCCTTATTAAAGAAACAAATCAATGAATTAAGAAATTTTCTAAATACCAACAAATCAAAAACCAAGTAATCCAAAAGAACAATCGTGGCTAGACAAAGAGACAATACCAAACCCTCACTGTTTCATCTTGACTTCCTAGATAAATCTTATTAGATTGTGATGACAAAGAATCCCACACATATAATAAACCCGTTAATTCAATGACAAAAATGACACCCGAAATCAATAAAAATTAAAAAAATGAAAAAAAAATTACTTAAAATGACACCCAGAAATCAGTATTGTAAACTTACACATCACTTTATAACCACACTTCTTTTTAACACAATAAGCACACACTTTCTCAGTCTTCTTCACCATCCAATTATAATTTGCAAAAGAGTTCATACGATTTCTTTACTGGTTCAATCACATCGATTTAATCAACAACCTTGAATGTGAAACCATCTACAACCTTTGATAACATTAAAAATGCACTTGTTAGAAACAAAGATGTGTCAGCCATATACTAACAGCAACTCGATGGTCACACTAAACCACCAAAAAATGAAGATATGGATTATAATTTGGGAATATCTTGGGTTGAGTATCATTACACTAATTTAATATCATTTTAGAATTAATTAAGTTCACAAAATAATTCATTACTTGGTGTTCAAATAAATAATCTAACAGCTATCATGAAACATGTTAATCCAACATCAAAAAATACATAGACTCAACCATACTAGCACTAATGACTTCAGGAATTCTGATACTGTAACAAATAATAGACTTCAAGCGGACTACCATACTAGTGAGTTTGAATATTAACATATTATTTAGTGTAATACCCTCATGGGTTTTGCAAATGAGGAGAGAAACTAGACTGAACATAGATAAGGATGCAAAATTCACCATCGACTATTCATCTTGCAACTTTACTCAGAATAACAGGATTGAAATGTGAATTGCAGTCAATAAAATATAACGATTTAGTTTAGAAATAACAACACTTGAATGTACAAAACTATTAGTTTTTTGAATTAAAAAAATTGAAATTTTTTTTTTTAAAAAATGCAGGGACTGAAATTTAATATTTTCCTATCGAAAAACCAAACTTGCATTCTCTTACACAGAAACAGGTCCAACCTTTAATACCATTTAAATTTAGATTTTTGTTTTAATTTAGAAATCATGACCAGGATATTTCTTGGTTGACATGCACAATTTAAGGTTGACATGGATATTTATTGGTTGACTGATTTTTTTTTTCCCTAATAAGGAGACCGAAATTTCATATTTTCCTATTGAGCACTACAATGTTGGCACAAACCTTTACATAGAAACTTTGACATCTGGCAAGACTCTTGTGATAAGTTGTACTCCCTCAGAAAATGCAGTTACTTGACAATCAACTATCCGCAGGTTCTTGGTTTGAGAACGCTGGTAGCAAATTTAGGACTTCACTGTAGTTTTTATACCTTTGTAGTAAATCTAGAATAATTGAAGCCGTGGATGCATCTGGCTTCACATTTCTCTCTTTCATTTTGTGAAGAAGTTCTACCACTTTTGAAGTCTCATTATTTTGCAAGAAAACAGACATAAGAGTATTAAAACTGATGCAATTTGGAGCACAATCGTTTTGTGCCATATCTGATAACAAATTACTTGCCATCTCCAACTTCCCTTCTTTACAAAGTCCATACAACAGAATGTTATATGTCACAACATCTGGAACAAATCCTTCATTGCGCCATCTGTTAAATAGTTCCAAAGCAATATTGAGTCTTCTTGTTTTGCACAAACCATCAATGAGACAATTGAAAGTAATGATGTCAGGATGAATGTTTCCGTTTCTTAAAGAATGAAACAGTTCAGCAGCCTCCAAAACACAACCATTTTTGCAAAACCCATCAATAAGAATATTATACATAATTAAATTGGGAGGAACATTACTAAGTTGCATCTCACCAAATAGTTTTTTTGCATGTCCAACTTTACCATATATGAAAAGACCTTTTAGCAAGGTGTTAAATGTAACGATTGTTGGCTGAATTCCCTTTGAGGTCATTTCCTTATAAACACAAATAGCTTCATCAGCTTTTCGATTCTTACAATACCAATTGATCAACGTAGTGTAGCTAACTACATCAGGTTTGCATCCCTTACTCAACATCAAAGAAAACAATTCCTTAGCATCATCAATTTTATTTGCCAAGCACATACCATCCATTAAAATACTGAAGCTACAAACATTAGGCTTACACCCCTTACTTTCCATGGAATCAAATAGTTTTCTTGCATCCTCAATTCTACCTGCCAAGCAGTAACCACTTAAAACTGCATTGTAAGTAATTGTGTTGGGGTGAATACCTCTATTAATCATTAGTTGGAGCAATCCATTGGCTTCATCAATCTTCCCATTCTTACAAAGTTCATCCATAACCACAGTAAATGTCACCTCATTAGGCTTTACACCTTCATCCGACATTTCTGCAAATAAAGTTTTAGCCTCCTCCCAATTAGATGTATTACACAATCCATAAATTAAAGTGTTGTAAGTAATCACATCTGGATTGACAGCCTTGGACTTCATTTCTGAAAACAGTTTCTTCGCCTTGTCTACTAACCCATATTTGCAAAGACCATCTATAATAGCAGCATAGCAAACAACATTAGGCTTGCAAATGACACCAAATTCACCATTCCCATTATTCATTTCATCAAATAACTGAAGGGCAACAGTGACATTACCCGTTCTACACAAGCCAGTGATCAAACTCCCAACTGTAACCACATCAGGCCTACATCCAACAGAAACCATTTTTCCAAACAATTCAATCGCCTTCTTAATTTTGCCCTCCTTACAAAGACCATTAATCAGACTAGTAAAAGTCACAGCGGCAGGGTAAAAACCCCTCCTAAAAATACTCCCAAAAACCACAAAACCGTCAGAAACCCGGTCCATTTTGCATAAGCAATTAATAACAATGCTCAAAGTAAACAAATTAGGCAACAACCCAGCTGAAACGAACCTCGTGTATAGCACAACGAATTCATCGTAATATTTTTTCTTAATAAGTGCAGAAAACAAAATATTGAAAGATGACATACCAGGAGTGGGGTCCATATGAATCATGTAATCGAAAGAATCAAGAGCTTCATCAAGAGAAAAGTTACCCGACTTGCAGTTTACATGGAGGAAATTATCAAGTTGAGAAAGGTGTTTAATAATAGTGGTGCGTTTGGCTGATTTCAGTGACGAAGGAATGAATGAAGATGATGATCTAACATTCAAAGATGATTTAAAGGAAATAATTGAAGTTTTAAGAAACATTTTCGAAGAGGGGAGGGAGCTTGAAATTCCTTGGTGAACGGCCGTAAAGAGATTTGTGCGACGCGAAATGTACAGGGACAGACGCATCATAAGTTTGGTCCTATTCCTACGCATCGCAAATAATGTACAATTACTGATTTGTCCTGTCTGTGATTAAGTGTAACAGTACTAACCCATAAGTACCCTTATATAAAACATTTAAAACTTTAATCCCTTTTAATTAATTACTAATGATTTGAAATATAAAATTGATAACCTCCTTTTAATTCAGTATATTTTATAAGAAACCTCTAGAATGATCTATAATTGAATTATGAAAGGCAAAACAAATTATTCTACCCAAGGTTTAGTCCACTTGTTAACTTTTAAAATTTAACAATAAAACTATGTGTACCCACTTTGAATACACAAATGTATACACATTTATATGTATCATCATGTGATTGGATGATTTTGAATTAAGAATAAAACAATAACCAATCATATGATGACACATATGAGTGTGTATACATTTGTGTACCCAAAGTGGGTACACATAGTATTGCTCAAAATTTAAATACCTAACTATTATTTAAATCTATTAGTGAAATCTATTAATAATAAGAGTATAATTGTCATTGTATTTAGTAATAATAAAAAAATAATTTTTTTTCCTTTTCCCCAGCTTAGTTTTAAAAACTCATATTTTTTTCCATCATAACTTTGAAAACTAATATTTCCTCTTGTTAGGGTTTCTTATTTTTAACTTATCATCACCCCCTTAACTTTTATAAAATCAAAGTTACACCCTACAACTACATTCTCTAATTTTTATAACCTTTCTTCTTAGTCCGATTATGTAACTTCCATTTTGTTGATACTCTCTCCCTTGCCAATAATATTTTTGGCCCCTTTATTAAAGTTTCTTGATGAAAGTGTAACATTTTTTTGGTGATATTTTCACTTTTTTTCTAGTGAAAGTCAACACTCTCCTTCGGTCATTGATGCTCATCACATTGGCTCGGTTCCCTCCCTTTGTCAAATCTTGTTCCAACCATCCTTTCTTTGATTTGCACACGTGATCGTTGGCTCAGTTCCTTAGTTTTTTGTTGGCAATGTTGATTTTCTTAGTTAACAAGATTAAGCCTTGTTCCTTGATTTTCTTCGTCAACTAAAGATAAAGGGAGAAGTTCATCGAAGACATAGGTGAAAGTATAATGTTTCAAAACTTAAGGGGTAGTTGTAAGTGGAAAAAATATGAATAATATGAAACTCTTGGACAAGGGAAAAAAGTTAGTTGTCTAAATGATACACTCCTTCATCAATTTTTGATTTTTCATGTGTATGTATACATATATGTTAAAAAGGGTAAATTAATAATTTACAATTAAACTAACAAATTTGAATAACAAATAAATATTTAGATTTTTAAAAATTAACATATATAATTTTGTCAATGGACTAAATCTTGAGGGGGAATAAATCCTTTGCCCATTATGAAATTTATTATATTTTAAAGTGTGGGGAAATAACAAATGCCTTACATATATATATATATACATATATATATATTTATTTATTTATAATAATTAATTGAAAATAAATAATTGAAAATAACAATGATGGTTTATAGAATGAGCATAACATTTTAATCTTATATAAAAAAATTTGAAGTATAACATTTTTTGAAGCACAATGTATAATAGATAGAGAATTATTGAATAAGAGTTCAATAGTTATGAACAAGATGATACAAAAATATTATATTCCTAATATTATAGGTAGAAATTAATAAGGAAATATCATAATAAACAAATAAAGATTACAGTCAACACTATTTAATTTAATTTGATCTTGATTTTGATTGATATGATTCTGATTCGATATGATTCTAACTTTAATTTAATCTTGTTCTGATTTTGATTTGATTTGAATCTATTTTTTCACAATTGGTGGATGTTCGTACAAAAGACACAAATGAGACTATACAAAAAGGGTATATGGGTGTTCACAAAGTAAAAAGTGGATTATATCCCTAGGGTTTCAAGATGACTATGAAGAGGAAGGCCAAGTCATTAATAAGGAAGATGTGTACGCCTATGCACAAGAACGTGCGTCATGATCAAGGATGCTTGTGAGTAGTTAACCATGTATGAGAGAATAGGTACGTGACTATGAGCCCTAGGATGTACGATTGTACATTCGGTAAGGAAGTAAAGTTGAGCTAAGTCATGAACCCAAAAATTCATAATGTTGTCCAAAGGATAATACTAATGTATATCGTATATAGTAGTATTGAGTCATGCCTAAAGAGTGTAACAATATAGTTAGGCCATAAGAGAAAGAAAAATTAGAGTGAAAACTACTGACGAGTCTAAATTAAGTTAGAAACTCGAGATGCATGTATCTTTATACATAAGTATATCTCAATCAGTGTTATCATATTAAACCATAATCTTTCATTAGTAGACATGTTTCATGAGGGTTGGTACGAGAGGATATTTATAAGATTCTTTCTACATATGCCTATAGTAGAGCATCGCTTGTAGTCAGTAGGACACAATATTCGTAGGAGGGTAAAATAGCCCATAGTAGGGCCTACATATGATATCACAATACAATAATGTTTTTAAGAAAAATGAGACTGTATAGTATGTTACAAATCTATGTTTTAACCTAATTTGATCAACACATAAATTTAAGTATTTAGTAAAAGTACAAAGTGCTTTCACCTGAGTTTTCAAGTATTTAGAAGGAAAGTCATCTAAGTATAGAATCTCGAGTGTATCTTAGATGACCAAGAGATTTTGTTATTATAGTTATGAGACCTTAGTGTTTTTTGAGATGACTATATGAGACCAAAGGTGTTTCTAAGATAAAGTTAAGAAAGGACCAAAAGCACTTCTAATGACAAAGTCATTAAAGGTTGAAGTCCAAGAAGAGTACTTCTAATTACTAAGTTAGAGTGGAAGCAACTCAAGGTTATAATGGGGATTAATTAAGTTTAAGTAACACCTCAATACGACCAAGTAATTTATTACTCACTCCTCTACTTTTAATGTTTTCTAGGTGATGAGTGTTATGGATGGATTTATCTTGGTTTGTTACACACATTATTTAAGTATCTTTATGTATTTAAACATTCTTTGCATGTTTTCACATCTAAATTTAATAAAGGGTATTGATGAAATTTTTTAAAATTATGATTTGATGGATAAACACTTTTAAGTGCTATGCATGTTTTTTTAAGTTTATGTACTTACGTTTCCCTTTGAAGGATAATATTTTTATAGGGGATGTTACATACACTTTTTTCACACAAGAAATTCAGGATTCATTTTCTTAATTGTAACAAACATAAACTCATTTTGAATAACTAAAAAATGTTAAGGACAAGCAACTAACCTGATTAAATGCCCTTCTAAATCGTGCGAACTAATAAAATAAACATCTACGCACACTAGTAGTGATAATTTTTTCTAACAGTTTAGGATCGACTGCCTGTAATTAAGCTTAACATAGGATATACTTTTGATATGGGTTGAATTAGTAAATACAATATCATTATACTTAAGGCTTCTATCAAATCTTAAAGTAGAACTAGAAGAAATCCATGAATAATCCATTTTATAATGCTAGTCACAAAACAACTTTGATAATATGAAAGGTTTCACCTGAATTTAAAAAAAAGATTAAAAAAAAGACAACAGGCACTTTGAGAAAAAAAATATCTCTATTTTTTATTAAAGAAACGATTACAACTGTTTGTATTTCTTTAAAAAAAAAAAATCAGACTAACAGTTTTTTATGGAAGAGATTTTGTGACTATGAGAATCAAACATATTAAGAATTGGAGTTAAAACAAAACAGTTTTGATATTTCAAATAATAGATTCTCATATTCAAGAAAGAGGATTCAATGTATCCATATCCAAGAATGTGACGTAACGACACTGAAAAGACATAGTAAGTTATGCCTTGGAATTTGAAGAGCAATGTCGTGGCACAAAGAGGGTAGAAGATTAGATATGTTAAGTTATTAAAAATCTAATACTACGGCATGCATATAATAGTCTAGATTTTCCCCCGTGGAATAGTTTGATTTAACTTAGCTTGTTGTTAGGTAAAATATGTTCCTAAATAGTTCCACTCAATATGCATTAAAAAAGAAAAAACTTCATCAAGTTCCATGCATTTTAGAATTAAAACAAAAAAAAGTAGAAGAAAAAAATAAGGTTGGGCTTTGGATTAAATGTATGATTTGATGAAGTTGAACATACATAAGAATGAATCAACTAAATGCCTCAAATGATTATTGTGGTTTTATAGATTAAAAGACCTAGACACAAGTAACTGGAATATGTTTTCCTTTGAGGATTAGCTCAACGTTTAAACAAGAAGACATTGTTGGACCGCTTCAATGCCATTGTAAACCAAGTTGATATCACCAATCTCCACATTTTTGCATGGATTCAATCTGTTACACAGAAGATTAACTGCAACTTTGGTAGAGGAAGTGCTGCTAATTTTTTTGGCTATATTATGTCGGTACTAGGATGTTCACCGTTTGACTGTTTCACAACGCTAGACTACTGCTCATACATTCTTCGTAGGACATATTAAGATGGCTTGAAAGAGTTAGCAGACCACACTAGATGAGGAGTTTCAACTTTCGAGGCTTTTCACGAGGATGGTTGAGGCAGCTTATACCCTAGGGTTGTTTTACAAACCATGAGAGATGGTCGATAAAGTACATAATAATTGTATTTTCATTACATTTTACATCGAATTAGTTTATAATCAATTTTAATTTGTCACTGTTTATAGGTTTACATTCCTATAAACTTCGACTATGCATATAGGGTGATCGGAGTTATAGATTTTTATGAGTGATCGATTACAGTATATGATTTAGAGGTATCATACGATTCAGCTTATTGACAGACTCCACAATGTGATCCCCTCGTGTTACATTGAGTGACGGATGTCCCTCAGTAGGGGGAAGGCTTCGGTAGCTGTGACGTGTTTATGTTACATTTTTTTGAGTGTTTGACATTATCATAGAGTGTCGATTTTCCTCAAGAGTTGTCTACCTTTATACGTCAACTTTTAATGTCACAGTTATATTTCCACTATATTGAGTAGATCATGGGTGTATATTTAGTTACCTTATTATTTATTTGTCGTTTTTCATATGTTCTTATGTATATATTTATTGTATGTGCGTATGTGTATGATGTACTTTATCCATCATTATATATGAATATTCATTTGATTTCATTTTTTAAATACTCTTGTCACAGAAATAATTATATGTGATTTGAGTGATGTTACTATTAAACATGAGATGAAATAAAGAAATACTCAAACAACTCATTCCAACAAATATGAAATGAAGAAATTATTCACATTAAAATTATTACATCGATCACATATCACTGAAGTATAACAATGATGAATCATATAACTAACAAAACTAAATATAAGCTTGTCAAGATCTCGACCCTTTGCCTTTTCTAGATGAATGCTGCGAGGTAGAGCTCGGGACAGGTGTTGCACTTTTACATTGGGTTCTTACATGTCCTGGTTCATGGCAACGATTACAAATCCTGGGTGTAATATTTTCTCTTTGTGAAGGACATCAATTTCTATTGGAAGGGTGACCTAGACAACGACTATCGAGGACAGGGGACAGAATAACTATTTCTTTTGGTGAGTGCAACCATTCTGATTGGTTTCTAAGAGGATTGGCAAGTTCTGATACATTACACAGTAGAATTCGGTGTAGAAGAATGGATGAACCCATGCATTGACATTTGTGAGCCTCATGTGTCGTGCAACAACAATGACATGCTTGCACGAAATACGTGAAAACTGAAGCTTTTTACACATACAAAACATTTCACCGAAGTCTATAATACTTATGTATCCACCAAAACCAACAACCTAATACCAAGTAGGTGTAATTGGTCGAACCTCCAAACGTGTAGACTTTGACAGACAACTGTTGGTCTTCTCCTTTGTCCAAGGGGTGATAAAGTTAAAACATTTATCTATAATTTGAAAAAAATATTAACAACACATTTGTTAATAACCAAAACAAAGACAAAAAAGTACATGATTAAAAACTTTTAATTATTAACGATTGGGTACTTACTTGCATGGTTTCTCCTCTCTTAAAACAATAGCTGCATGGTACCACGAATGAACTTGACGAGCATTGTGATAGACAGACCCTATGTATGTCTGACAAGGGCGTTAAATGACTCTTCAATATTAGTTGTTATGATGTTGTATCAATATCTTGGAAAAGTATGTTTTACCCCAACACTCAAATCCGACCTTACGTAGATAAGCTCTAGCTTAAGGGTTCATTGGATCAAGAGATTGCATTATCGCCTCAAATTCTGCTTCTGTGTATGATTTTACGACTTTCCAATATGCATTTGCAACCTGTAAGGTGGTAAAAAATATGAGAACTTTATAATCAAAATGTATGAAAAAGATAAACATTTCAAAATTTTAATACTTATTTAAACACTTTACCTTTGAGTCTCGTTTATACTTTACCGGCATGTTACACAAAAGATGATGACAACAACATCCATAGTGGACATCTAGAAAGACTTCAACTATTACAAAGTATATAACATGATGTTGATCTAAGATTATCGCTAGCTTAGAGAGGTCATGAATGCATTCTTTAATCTTCCTGAGAAACCAACACCAAGTGTCGTGATCTTCTTTTTTATCGACACTGAAACCAATGGGATATATTTGGTTATTTATTACCGTCAAGAGCCACCACAATGAATAAATATCCTAGATATTGGCCTTTAAAGAAAGTAGCGTTAATGCAAATAACAGCTCGGAGATATTATCTGAATACATAAACAGAACATCCTAATGCCACAAAGAAATTCTTAAATCGATGGTCATCGTCCGTTTCAATAGCAATAATGGCTAGTACGCTATAGATTGTAGCAATAATATGGTAAGAGCATAAATGATTCCTCCGATGAGTCTGTTAATGAATTTATAGCCTAGTTTTTTGCCCGCCGCGCTTGTGAATATGAAATGTCAATTTTATACCTGTCGATGATGTCCACAATTATTTCCTTAGGCTAATCAATTTGATCAATCAACACAAACTTTGACCTCATTAATTGACTTAAAGCTCAAGCCCCAGCTTGTTTGTGATGTGGCATGATTTGATCAACAGAACATATGTGGGTAGGATTCATTTGGTTGATTTGAAACACTTCACCAACTTTGACTTGTTTGCATGTATATCCCACTCACAATTTTCAGCCTTGCACTTAATTTCCCATCATGTCCTATCAGACTTCTTGATCATGAATTGAAATCCTTTAAGTAAGGCAAATTGCTTCACAATATCTTTCAATTATACTTTATTATGAAAAATATCACCAACCTTTACACCATTCTCCTCTTGGATCGATCCGGTACCACCTGATGATGTTGATGGCTGTGGAGGAAAATCAGAAACTCACCTAAATGGATCAATGAGAACATTATCAAAAAATGGCCCAGAATAATTTCTACCACCTGAAATAGGATCTTCAAGCTATAAACTATTCATACCCTTGGTAACTGATGACATATACTCAGGTTCTACATTTTCAGAAGAAATATCAGGTATATCATTTCCATCAAAGTCACCTTAGTCGAGAACCCTATTTTTTTCTCCATGAGCCTATGAGTTTGCAATATACAATGGGTCATTACTGAAATTAATCAAGTTTTCCAATCATATTCTTTTTTCACCCCACTAATTTCTTTTTCATCTTCATCTTCATCTTCTTCCTCCTGTCCTTCAATTGGGGTACATATAACAAAAACAAGAATACATTCTTGTAAGTATTGAGACATATCAATAAGACCAATTGACATCTTCATCATTTTGGATCTGTACGTAGCAGTTGAGCTCAATTTTTCTTGACTTCATTGATAGTTGAAAATAATTTTTCATTGAATCAATATTACAAAAATCCTTCAAAAGCTCAATAAATCCCTCAAATTGATGCATAATCATCAATTTTAATTATCAATCTTACAATGACAAGTTTTTGAAAATAATTATTCATTTATAACAAAAAATCTGTAATAACTATGTAAAACAGTCTTACAATTATTAACATAAAAAACCCCTCATATTTTTCTAATATTTCATTTAACCCCTTATAATTATTTAACAATTTATGTAACCCTCTAGTATGTTATCTTGTATCAAAATACATCTATCTGTTCTTAACATTCTATTTAAAATGTTTTTACAATGTTTAATATCAAAATACCCCTATATTTTTCTAATATTTCATTTAACCCTTTATAATTATCTAATATTTTATTTAACACTCTTGTATAACATCTTGTATCAAAATGTATATATTTATTCTTAATATTTCATTAAAAACATTCTTACAATGTTTAATATCAAAATACCTCCTATGTTTTCCTAATATTTCATTTAACCCCCAATAATTATTTAACAATTTATTTAACAGCCTTTTCTGTTACCTTGTATCAAAATGTATCTATCTATTCTTAACATTTCATTTAAAACGTTCTTACAATATTTAATATCAAAATACCTCCTATATTTTTTAATATTTCATTTATCCCTCCATACTTATCTAATATTTCATTTAATACCTTCGTATGTTTCCTATTATCAAAATATATCTATTCATTCTTAAAATGGTTTTTAAATCCTTCAGATATTATGAACTATCAAAATACCCCCATGTTTTTCTTAACATTTCATTTAATCCCCTATAATTATCTAACCTTTTATTTAACACCATTTGATGTTCTCTTGTATCAAAAAATATCTATTTATTCTTAACCTATTATTTAAATCCTTTATATATTATGTAATTTCAAAATACCCTATATATTTTTTTAAAATTTTTTTACTCCCTAAAAATACCTAACATTACATTTACCACTCTTGTATGTTGTCTCATATCAAAATACATCTATCTATTCCTAAAATTTCGTTTATAATGCTCTTACAATATTTAATATCAAAATGCCCCCCATGTTTTTATAACATTTCATTTGACCCCCCATAATTATCTAACACTTCATTTAATATTCTTGTATGTTGTCTTGTATCAAAATATACCTATCTATTTTTAATATGTTATTTAAATCCTTTCTATATTGTATAATATCAAAATACCTCTATATTTCTCTAACATTCATTTAACCCTTATATTATTACCTAATATTCAAGTACCTCCTTTACATGACATATAAACTAGATTTAACAAATAAAGTTAAGTTTTTAGGTTAAAATTCGTATAAATACCTTTTTTTTATGAATACTCTTTTTTAGATTCGAATTCAGAAATACGAACTTCTTTCTTTCGAACGAATCCATACTAATTGATATTGAATAAAAATAAGAGTTAAAGTGAATGTTTAAGTGATATGAGAAGTGTATGTAATAAGAGTGAGTGAGAGGGTTTATATAGATGTGGTGAAGGGTAATTTTAGCATTTTATAAAAAGTTTATAGCATTTTTGCTTAAGAACAAGGAAATTGGGCATTTTTGCTTAAGAATTGGGAAATTGGGCTTTTTTTCTTAATGGAGGGGTAATTTGGCCATTTAATATAATTTCCCCATGTCATTTATTGCAAACACCTTTAGTTTTTCATGATTATTATCGAAGGTCCCTAAGTATAATAAAATAGACTTTCGAGCCCATAAACTTTCCAAGGCTCTAAATTCTCCATTTAGAATTCAGACCGAATTTAACTTGAACAATCCTCATGCCTCCATAGTTCATCAACTTCTTTTATGTGTGACCCATTGGCTTCTTTTATGTCGTTCTAAAAGACTAAGAGATTTGTAGATTTTTCGGCTCATGAAGCTACTAATACAATCGCCATCTACCAAATGGAGTTGTTGATGCTCCACAAACTATGTAATTCTTCAGTTATTTCTACAAATTTGTTGTCAATTTCAGGGAGGCAAATACTCAGACAATTTTACCATTGGTAAAATTCAGGACACAATAATTTTTCAATGAAAATTTCGTTATCTAATACATAATCTTTTATAATAGGTTGAAATGCTCCTAACAAAAAAATTCTATAATATAAAAACTACCATAATTTCAACCCTTATAAAATAAACAAATTAAATAATCAGTGACTTAAGAAATTTTCTTTGTACCAACAACAATCGCAGCCAGATGCAGAGACAATTCCAAAACCTCACAGTTTCATCTCGACTTCCCGGATAAAGATTAAAAGATTCCGATGGCAACACAACCCCACACATAACTGCTCATAATAAAAAAACACCAAAAATAAACAAAAATTAAAAAAGAAAAAAGAAAAAGATCTTAAATAAAATTGATTGTACCTTCAACTGGCCTTCATGCTACTTCAACAACCTAAAACCCTCAGTTGGAAACCAGGATTGCAAAACTTACACATCACTCCATAACCACACTTCCTTTCAACCCAATAAGCACACACTTTCTCTGTCTTCCTCACTATATGATTAATATTTGCAAAAGAGTTAATACAATTTCTTCACTGCTTCAATAGCATCATTTCAATCAGCAGCCCTGAGTGCTAAACCACCTGCAACCTTAGAAACATCTTTGTAAGAAATTCCTCTGAAAACAATAATAGGCACCCGTCAGAAACAACGACTTAAGCAAGCACTCCTGGATTTAGGTTAGCCCACTTTGATGTGGGTTTCCCATCAGCGACTTAAGCAATTGCCAAGCTGATGAAACATTAGACCAGAGATGAGTGAGACACATTTCATGTGGCCCAAGTCATCCCAACTCATTTAATAAAGGTGACAATATATACTACTAAATCGAATTTAGACATACCAACTTGGACGAAACAACCTATGATTGGCATCCTGGGATACATTCACAGATTCATCAACAATAATTAAGAATCTCAATCAAAACTTAAATAAATCCAACATTCACTCAAAATGTTACACTGGAACTTTGGATTGCAAACAATCATATTACCAAAGATTGGTCAGTGGTACTTAGCCGAAAAAAAATAAAAAAAAGAATGATTGGTAGTTGAGCTTCTACACCAGAACTTGAGTTTGTATGTTCCTAATGAAGTGGGACACTCAAAAGTTGAACATCAACATCACAAGAAAACGTGGAGTTTAGAAACACACAATACTAGTTAACGTTTCAGCACTAAGAACCCAAACAAATTCTAGGAAATGAGATTTCTATTAACGAAGATATTTGTTGGGAATCTAATTACAAAAGTCTACCATCGCAGGCCCAAAGGAAAAAATCCAGAAGGCAGCCCAGGAGGTGAGGAAGATAGCCCAACTGAGAGCAAAAGTGAAGACCAAATGGGTGAGGGCAGTTTGGACAGTTCACAAAAGCAACTGAAATTAGTTGAAGCCTCCTTCGCATAATTCAGAGGAGAATCCTTAGTGGTGGGATCCATTTACAGTTAGAAGGCTGCCTATACAATGGGGAATGCTTGGAATAGGAAGGGGGGGAATTATTATTGGTTGACTGATTTTTCTTTTCCTAATAAGGAGACCAAAATTTCATATTTTCCTACTGAGCACTACAATGTTGGCACAAACCTTTACATAGAAACTTTGACATCTGGCAAGACTCTTGTGATGAGTTGTACTCCCTCAGAAAATGCAGTTACTTGACAATCAACTATCCGTAGGTTCTTGGTTTGAGAACACTGGCAACAAATTTAGGACTTCACTGTAGTTTTTATACCTTTGTAGTAAATCTAGAATAATTGAAGCCGTGGATGCATCTGGCTTCACATTTCTCTCTTTCATTTTGTGAAGAAGTTCTACCACTTTTGAAGTCTCATTATTTTGCAAGAAACCAGACATAAGAGTATTAAAAATGATGCAATTTGGAGCACAATCGTTTTGCTCCATATCTGATAACAAATTACTTGCCATCTCCAACTTCCCTTCTTTACAAAGTCCATACAACAGAATGTTATATGTCACAACATTTGGAACAAATCCTTCATTGCGCCATCTGTTAAATAGTCCCAAAGCAATATTGAGTCTTCTTGTTTTGCACAAACCATCAATGAGACTATTGAAAGTAAAGATGCCAGGATAAATGTTTCCATTTCTTAAAGAATGAAACAGTTCAACAGCCTCCAAAACACAACCATTTTTGCAAAACCCATCAATAAGAATATTATACGTATACGTAATTAAATTGGGAGGAATATTACTAAGTTGCATCTCACCAAATAGTTTTTTTGCATGTCCAATTTTACCATACATGAAAAAACCTTTTAGCAAGGTGTTAAATGTAACGATTGTTGGCTGAATTCCCTTTGAGGTCATTTCCTTATAAACACAAATAGCTTCATCAGCTTTTCGATTCTTACAATACCAATTGATCATCGTATTGTAGCTAACTACATCAGGTTTGCATCCCTTACTCAACATCAAAGAAAACAATTCCTTAGCATCATCAATTTTATTTGTCAAGCACATACCATCCATTAAAACATTGAAGCTAAAAACATTAGGCTCACACCCCTTACTTTCCATGGAATCAAATAGTTTTCTTGCATCCTCAATTCTACCTGCCAAGCAATAACCACTTAAAATTGCATTGTAAGTAATTGTGTTGGGGTGAATAACTCTATTAATCATTAGTTGGAGCAATCCATTGGCTTCATCAATCTTCCCGTTCTTACAAAGTTCATCCATAACCACAGTAAATGTCACCTCATTAGGCTTTACACCTTCATCCGACATTTCTGCAAATAAAGTTTTAGCCTCCTCCCAATTAGATGTATTACACAATCCATAAATTAAAGTGTTGTAAGTAATCACATCTGGATTGACAGCCTTGGACTTCATTTCTGAAAACAGTTTCTTCGCCTTGTCTACTAACCCATATTTGCAAAGACCATCTATAATAGCAGCATATCAAACAACATTAGGCTTGCAAATGACACCAAATTCACCATTCCCATTATTCATTTCATCAAATAACTGAAGGGCAACAGTGACATTACCTGTTCGACACAAGCCGGTGATCAAACCCCCAACTGTAACCACATCAGGCCTAAATCCAACAGAAACCATTTTTCTAAACAATTCAATCGCCTTCTTAATTTTGCGCTCCTTACAAAGACCATTAATCAGACTAGTCAAAGTCACAGCGTCAGGGTAAAAACCCCTCCTAAAAATACTCCCAAAAACCACAAAACCGTCAGAAACCCGGGCCATTTTGCATAAGCAATTAATAACAATGTTCAAAGTAATCAAATTAGGCAACAACCCAGCTGAAACGAACCTCGTGTATAGCACAACGAATTCATCGTAATATTTTTTCTTAATAAGTGCAGAAAACAAAATACTGAAAGATGACATACCAGGAGTGGGGTCCATATGAATCATGTAATCGAAAGAATCAAGAGCTTCATCAAGAGAAAAGTTACCCGACTTGCAGTTTACATGGAGGAAATTATCAAGTTGAGAAAGGTGTTTAATAGTAGTGGTGCGTTTGGCTGATTTCAGTGACGAAGGAATGAATGAAGATGAAAATCTAACATTCAAAGATGATTTAAAGGAAATAATTGAAGTTTTAAGAAACATTTTCGAACAGGGGATCTGTGAAGGGAGGGAGTTTGAAATTCCTTGGTGAACGGCCGTAAAGAGATTTGTGCGACGCGAAATGTACAGGGACAGACGCATCATAAGTTTGGTCCTATTCCTACGCATCGCAAATAATGTATAATTACTGATTTGTCCTTTTTTGTGATTAAGTGTAACAGTACTAACCCATAAGTACCCTTATATAAAACATTTAAAACTTTAATCCTTTTTAATTAATTACTAATGATTTGAAATATAAAATTGATAACCTCCTTTTAATTCAGTATATTTTATAAGAAACCTCTAGAATGATCTATGATTGATTTATGAAAGGTAAAACAAGTTATTCTACCCAAGGTTTAGTCCACTAACAAAAGTCTCACTTGTTAACTTTTAAAATTTAAATACCTAACTACTAATTAAATCTATTAATAATAAGAGTATAATTGTCATTGTATTTAGTAATAAAAAATAAATAAATTTTTTTCCTTTTCCTTAACTTAGTTTTAAAAACTCATATTTTTTTCCATCATAGCTTTGAAAACTAATATTTCCTCTTGTTAGGGTTTCTTATTTTTAACTTATCATCACCCCCTTAACTTTTATAAAATCAAAGTTACACCCCACAACTACATTCTCTTATTTTTATAACCTTTCTTCTCGGTCCGACTATGTAACTTCCATTTTGTTGATACTCTCTCCCTTGTCAATAATATTTTTGGCCCCTTTATTAAAGTTTCTTGATGAAAATGTAACGTTTTTTTGGTGATATTTTCACTCTTTTTCTAGCGAAAGTCAACACTCTCCTTCGGTCATTGATGCTCATCACATCGGCTCAGTTCCCTCCCTTTGTCGAATCTTGTTCCAACCATCCTTTTTTTTATTTGCACACGTGATCGTTGGCTTGGTTCCTTAGTTTTTTTTTGGCAATGTTGATTTTCTTAGTTAACAAGATTAAGCCTTGTTCCGTGATTTTCTTCGTCAGCCAAAGATGAAGGGAGAAGTTCGTCGAAGACATAGGTGAAAGTATAATGTTTCAAAACTTAGGGGGTAGTTGTAAGAGGAAAAAATATGAACAATATGAAACTCTTGGACAAGGGGAAAAAGTTGGTTGTCTAAATGATACACTCCTTCATCAATTTTTGATTTTTCATGTGTATGTATACATATATGTTAAAAAGGGTAAATTAATAATTTACAATTAAACTAACAAATTTGAATAACAAGTAAATATTTAAATTTTTGAAAATTAACATATATAATTTTGTCAATGGACTAAATCTTGAGTGGGAATAAATCTTTTGCCCATTATGAAATTTATTATACTGTAAAGTGTGGGGAAATAACAAATGCCTTTTATATATATATATATATATATATATATATATATATATATATATATAGTAATTAATTGAAAATAACAATGATGATTTATAGAATGAGCATAACATTATAATCTTATACAAAAAAAATTGAAGTATAACATTTATTAAAGCATAACGTATAATAGATAGAGAATTATTGATTAAGAGTTCAAGAGTTATGAACAGGATGATACAAAAACATTTTTTTTCCTAATATTATAGGTAGAAATTAATAAGGAAAGATCATAATAAACAAATAAAGATTATAGTCAACACTATTTAATTCAATTTGATCTTTATTTTGATTGATATGATTCTGACTTTAATTTAATCTTATTTTAATTTTGATTTGATTTGATATAATTCTAATTTTTGATGATTGGTAGATGTTCGTACAAAAGACACAAATGACCTTCTGTGACACATAGAATAGGTTATGGTGGATGACTGTACAAAAAGGGTATATGGTTGTTCACAAAGTAAAAAGTGGATTATATCCCTAGGGTTTCAACATGACTATGAAGAGGAAGGCCAAGTCATTAATGAGGAACATGTGTATGCCTATGTACAAGAACGTGTGTCATGATCAAGGATGCTTGTGAGTAGTTAACCATGTACAAGAGACCAGGTACATGACTGTGAGCCTTAGGATGTACTATTGTACATTCGATAAGAAAGTAAAGTTGAGCTAAGTCATGAACCCAAAAATTCATAATGTTGTTCGAAGGATAATATTGATGTATATCATATATAGTAGTATTGACTCATGCCTAAAGAGTGTAACAATACAGTTAGGCCATAAGAGAAAGAAAAATTAGGGTGAAAACTAATTATAAGTCTAAATTAAGTTAGGGACTCGAGATGCATGTATGTTTATACATATGAACACATCCTATGAGCACATCCCAATCAGTGTTATCATATTAAACCATAATCTTTCAGTAGTAGATATGTTTCATGTGGGTTGTTACGAGAGGACACTTATGAGATTCTTTCTACATATGCCCATAATAGAGCATCGCTTGTAGTCAGTAGGACATAATATTCATAGAAGGGTAAAATAGCCCGTAGTAGGGCCTACATATGATATCACAGTACAATAATGTTTTTAAGGAAATGAGACTGTATAGTATGTTACTCACATAACCAAGGTAACAAATCCATGTTTTAACCTAATTTTATCAACTCATATTTAAGTACTCCATAAAAATACTAAGTGTTTTCACCTGAGTTTTCAAGTATCTAGAGAGAAAGTCATCTAAGTATAAAATTTCGAGTGTATCTTAGATGACCAAGAGATTTTGTTATCATAGTTATGAGACCTTAGTATTTCCTGGGATGACCGTATGGGACCAAAGGTGTTCCTAAGATAAAGTTAAGAAAGGACTGGAAAGTTCTATGTCATTAAAGGTTGAAGTCCAAGAAGAGTACTCCTAATGACTAAGTTAGAGTGGAAGCAAGTCAAGGTTATAATGGGGATTAATTAAGTTTAAGTAAAGCCTCAATACTGACTAAGTAATTTATTACTCATTCCTATACTTTTAATGTTTTTTTAGGTAATGAGCAATTGTGATGGTTGCAGTGTAGGAGTGTCAACATAGAGTTCAGTATAGGGCATTCCGATCATGTATTTTGTCATTTTATGTTTAAGGCTATATATGAATTTATCTTGGTTTGTTACACACATTATTTGAGTATCTTTATGTATTTAGAAATTCTTTGCATGTTTTTGCATCTAAATTGAATGAAAGGTATTTATGAAATTTTCTAAAATTATGATTTGATGGATAAATGCTTTTAAGTGTTATGCATGTTTTTTTAGTTTATGTGCTTACGTCTCCTTTGAAGGACAATATTTTTAATAGAGATGTTACATACACTTTTTTGGGAAAAGTACTATTTTCCATCTATTTTTTAGGCCTATCTCAAACCTATACTCACGGGAGATAAAAAACCCCTTTTTCCACCCATGACCAAACTACCGTCCAATTTTTCAGTTAGAGATAGGGGTAAAATCGGTATTTTACTGTTTACATTAAAAAGTTATAAAGTTTATTACTTTTCATCCCTCTTAGGTTTTAGAAACTAACATTTCACCTTTATCTAAAGTTTTTAAATTTTGAAAACTAACATTTTCAACCCTAAACCTAGGGTTTCCATATTTTTCAAAACGTAACTATCCCTAATAACTTTAAAAAATAGCAGTTTCACCCCCATTTTTCAACTTCATCTTCCAACGTCGTCTTTGACATCGTCACCGGCCTTTTCCTTCTCTTAGTGCGACGACAGTGGTGTGATAAAGGGATCTTCATCTCCTAGTTGCATGGTACGACAAAGAGGTCTTTCTTTGTCGCTCCACCCAGACGACGAAGGACACCGCTTCGTCATCCTTCGTCGCTTGATGCAACGACGAAGTGTCGTGCTTCGTCTGTTCTTCCAGATATGGATGATACTTCGTCGTCCAGATCTAGGCAACGAAGGGTCGTCCTTTGTAGTCAGAGATGGGAGATCAATGGAATGTGTCGACCGTCGGTGGTGGCCAGAGAAGGAAGTAAACCCTAGGGGTGAAATCTAAATTTTTTAAACTTTGAGGATGGGTTGAGTTATTAGTTTTTAAAACCTAGAGGGGGAAATGGTGAAATTTTAAAGTTTTAAGGTTTTAAACAGTAAAATACCGATTTTACCCCTATCCCTAACTGAAAAATTAGACTGCAGTTTGGTCATGGGTGAGAAAAGGGGTTTTTCATCTCCTGTGGGTATAGGTTTGAGATAGACCTAAAAAATGGGCGGGAAATAGTCATTTTCCCCACTTTTTTCAAACAACAAATTCAGGATTCATTTTCTTAATTGTAATAGACATAAACTCATTTTGAACAACTAAAAAATGTTAAGAACAAGCAACTAACCCGATTAAATGCTCTTCTAAATCGTGCGAACTAATGAAATAAACATCTATGCGCACTAGTAATGATAATTTTTTCTAGCAGTTTAGGATCAACTGCCTGTAATTAAGCTCAACACAGGAAATACTTTTGATATGGGCTGAATGAGTAAATACAATGTCATTAGACTCGAGGCTTCTATCAAATCTTTAAAGTAGAACTAGAAGAAATCCATGAATAATCCATTTTATAATGCTAGTCACAAAACAACTTTGATACCATGAAAGGTTTCACCTGAATTTTAAAAAAGATTAAAAAAAAGAGAATGGACACTTTGAGAAAAAAATATCTCAATTTTTTTTATTAAAGAAACGATTACAACTGTCTGTATTTCTAAAAAAAAAAAATCGGACTAACAGTTTTTTATGGAAGAGATTTTGTGACTAAGAATCAAACCTATTAAAAATTGGAGTTAAAACAAAGCAGTTTTGATATTTCAAATAATAGATTCTCATATTCAAGAAAGAGGATTCAAAGACTCCACATCCAAGAATGTGATGTGTTGACATTGAAAAGACATAGTAAGTTATGCCTTGGAATTTGAAGAGCAATGTCGTGGCACAAAGAGGGTGGAGGATTAGATATTTTAAGTTATTGAAAACCTAATACTACGGCATGCATAGAATAGTCTAGATTTTCCCCCGTGGAATAGTTTGATTTAACTTAGCTTATTGTTAGGTAAAATATGTTCCAAAATAGTTCCACTCAATATGCATTAAAAAAGAAAAAACTTCATCAAGTCCCATGCATTTTAGAATTGAAAAAAAAAAGTAGTAGAAAAAAATAAGGTTGGGCTTTGGATTAAATGTATGATTTGATGAAGTTGAACATACATAAGAATGAATCAAGTAAATGCCTCAAACGATTACTGTGGTTTTATAGATTAAAAGACCTAGACACAAGTAATTGGAATATGTTTTCCTTTGAGGATTGGCTCAACGTTTAAACAAGAAGACGTTGTTGGACCCGCTTCAGTGCCATTGTAAACCAAGTTGATATCACCAATCTCCACATTTTTGCACGGATTCAATCTGCTACACAGAAGATTAACTGCAACTTTGGCGGAGGAAGTGTGTAATACCCTCAGGTATATTCTAGGGGTAATTATGTCTTTTGACCCTGTTTTGAGATTTTTCTCATTTTAAATATATATATGTAGGGGTGTGCTTTATATATATATATATATGCATAAATAAATATATATAAATGCAAAAAAGGGCAAAAAGGGAAAAGAGAAAAAGAGAAAGAGATAAGACTTTAGATATAAAGAGAAAGAGAAGACTTTTCCATCATTTTACATCTTCTCCCGTAATAAACTCCAGCAGCCACCATTTTTCATGTTTTTTCCTTTGCTTTCTTGAAGAAAAAGGAAGGATTTGAGGGAGTTGGAAGATAAGAAAAGAAAAGAAAAGAAAAGGAAGCACTTGGAAGCTTTGGTAACCAAAGATCTCCTTCCTTCTTCTTTTATCTATGTTTATATGCATGTTATGTGAATATGTTAGAGTGTTTTGATATTGATTTAAAGTGATCTTGGTGATAAAGGAAGCAAAACAAAGAGGAGGAAGCCAACTTTCAAAGATTTGGCTTAAAGCAAGGTAAGGGGTTTCCTCCTTGATATGTGACATGTTTTAGGGTTTTGGTTCCTTAGATCTATATTATATATGTTGATTTTGATGTTGAGGAATGTTGTTTTGCCATTTGGGATGTCTATGTATGTGATTTTGTTCATGGCAGAAAGTTACAGAATATTTACAGTTTTTGCCACTGAGTTCGTCCCATGTTTTGGCTGCCTTATTGAATGAATTATGAGTGCTATTATATCTTGTTGGAAAGCTCTTTGAATCCTCTTTCCAATGATATATAGCTTGTATGAATTAGAGATCATTTGGACTGTTAAAGATTGTATAAACCGAAAGGACTGTTTTACTAAAGAAAAACAGGGGAGGCAGTTTTTGCCACTGACTTTATCTGCTGTTTTGACTGCCTGATTGAATGAATTATGAGTGCTATTATAGCTTGTTGGAAAGATCTTGGAATCCTCTTTTCAACGATATATAGTTTGTATGAATTAGAAACCATTTGGGCTGTTAAATTGTATAAAAAGTATGCTGCCCTGCTAAATGTCTGTTCTGTGAACAGTATTTCGTAAATTTATCACTGAGTTTAGCTCACGTTTTGACTGCCTTATCTATTGGATTATGAGTGCTATTATAGGTCGTTGGAAATCTCTTTGAATCCTCTTTCCAATGATATATAGCTTGTATGAATTAGAAACCGTTTGGGATGTTAAATTGTATGAAAAAGAAGGTTGCCCTGTTAAATGACTGTTCTGTGAACAGTGTTTTGCAATTCTGGGCAGGAAAGAAAGAAGGAAAGAAGGAAAGAAAGAAAGAAAGAAAGAAAGAAAGAAAAGGAAGAAGAAAGGAAAGAAAGGAAAGGAAAGGAAAGAAAAGAAGGAAAGAAAAAGAAAGAAAAATAAGAAAAAGAATTTGAGACTCAAGATTTAGGGGTCGTCCCAAGAGTAATGTCTGGTGAGTTATGAATAAAATTAAATGGAAGCAAATTTAGTAAAATATAAGACCCGTATGTATGCTATAAACTATGAGGGGGCACTTTACACTACACCGCCCGCAGTAGGACATAGACCCCCAGTAGGGTCCGCTCGCAGTAGAGCATGCTCGCAGTAGAGCTTAATTCAGAGTCAGAAATAGTGTAGTGAAAGAAAAAAAGCTTGAGCTTAAAAAAAAGTGTCAAATCCCTATAGTTAGCTTCCAGAAAGTATTAAATAGACACCAGATGGGACAAAATATGACCCAAATAGTAAAGAGTGAACTAAATTACCCCCTCAATCTCTTATAGAGGTTAGGATGTGGGGTTGAGTCCCAAAAGTGAGTTAGAACAGGAAAAAAGGATAGTTTACTTAATTTTTCCCCTTACTGAGTGTTCTTATCACTCACTCCCTTTTCTTTCCTGACTGCAGGTACAGGTGATCGAGGTAGCTGCGAGGCAGGGTCAGGTCAGCGTAGGTAGATCCAGCTAGAGCAGGTTATCTCTGGTTTATATTACATGCATACAGTAGCATGTTCTTATGGACTTTTAACTTTTGAGATTATAGTACAGTTACATATGATTACTCCCTATTTTCAGATACTTTCAGATGAGTCTTCATATGAGTATATACATCTTTTGTTCGCTTCCAGATTTTTAGTTTTCTTGGAATACTTCCTAAACACTTTTAATGATGCGTTTATTTTAAAGTATTTTTAAAAAAGAAAAAAAAATAGACGCTCCGAATATTAATTCGTAACATTTCTCCTTTGATGGGTAGTACTTCTAGGGAGGGATGTTACAGTTGGTATCAGAGCATGATTTTGGAACCCAAAAGATGTTTTCTAAAACAAAATGGAGTAATCAAAGTAACACAGAGATGAAATACTCTTCAGCCACGCTGACCACCCTCGCAGCCGATCACTGTAAGTTAAGTTTTCATTTATACCTGCTGAGTTTTATGAAACTAATGTGTTCATTTTCAGGACCTATGAGTCAAACACCAGTAGATCCCTCTCAGAGGGGCCAAAATGAAGGAGCAGCCCCTCAGGTACCCCAGGGGGCACTCAGTGCACATGATGTGCGAGAGATTTTCAGAGAGATGATGAGAGAGCACAAAGGTGCTCCTACATAGGGAAGTGAGACGGCTCATACGCCGCCAATCCAGGGGCATGATGTGAGGGAGGTTACTTCAGCATCTACAGCAGCCCTAGTGAGGACTCAATTACATCCTATTTTCAACCTCCCTAGTATGCACCAACCTCAAAAATTTGATGGTGCAAGGGACCCAATAGCAACTGAAGAGTGGTTAGAATCAGTAGAGAGTGTCATGGCCTTGTTTGACATGACTGACCAAGAAAGAGTGAGATATGCCACTTATCTTTTCAAGTCAGGGGCAAGAATATGGTGAAACTTAGTCAGGGAGACGGTCAATGTCTCAGAAATGACATGGACAGAGTTTAGCGTCGATTCGAGGCAGAGTACAGGGGCGCCGATGTTACTTGTATCAGGGCCCAGGAGTTTATCAGTCTAGTGCAAGGGATAGACTCTGTAAAAGAATATTCCACAAAGTTTAATCAATTGTCCCAGTATGCCCCTGAGATAGCTAGCACAGAAATGGGGCGTATGTAGAAGTTTGTGTACGGGCTGGATCCAGAGATAGCTCGAGACGTTATGACCGGGGCGCAGCCACCCAGAACTTATGCAGAGGCCCTTGATAGAGCTTTGAGGGCAGAGGTTTTTGTTAGGAGGAGGTTTGGTCAGACTACAGGGCAAAAAGTTACACCTCTTTCTACCATGCCAGCTCCCCCGGTGAGTAGTGGTTCAACTTCAGTACAGAGAGGCCCTCCTCCAGAGCGAGACAGGAAAGGTAAACGACCTCTCCAATTCAGAGGCATGAAAAAGAACTGGAAGAGTGGAAAGAAACAAAGAGGACCTGAGATACCAGCTTGCCAGAAATGTGGGAAGCACCATAGAGGAGAGTGTTTGACAGGTCAGGCAGTTTGTTTCAGATGTCGTCAGCCTGGACATATTGCTCGTTTCTGCACAGCTGCCCCAGTGAGAGTAGAGCAGCAGCAGCCTATAGGAGGAGCCACAGCCAGAGTTTATACGATCACTCAGGGCCCAGCAGAGGCTAACCCATTAGCAGTCACGGGTCAGATTCTCTATCTTGATACTCCTATTTATGTTTTAATTGATTGTGGGGCTACTCATTGTTTTATAGCCAAGAGTTTACTTGAGAGGTTAAAGTTGCAACCTGTTAGAATAGCCCAGAGGATTATGATTGAGTTACCGGATGGGGGGTCAGTCATTAGTGAGATGATGCTACTAGGACAGAGTATTATGATTCAGGGTCGACAGTTACTAGTGGACCTGATTGTGTTCGAAATGCCAGATTTTGACATGATTTTAAGGATGGACTTTTTGGGGAGATACGGAGCTGAAATTGATTGTAAAAAGAAGAAAGTGAGATTTAACCTAGACTCTGGAGATCAATTCGAGTTCGGTGAAGGTCATATCCGGAGTCTGATGATCAGTATGTTAAAAGCTAGTAAAATGTTGAAAAAATGGTGTACAGGATATTTGGCTCATATAGTGAGCAAAGTTGAGTCAGGCCCAACTATTGAGGAAACACCAGTGGTACGTGAGTTTCCAGATGTGTTTCCAAGTGAGCTACCGGGATTAGCTCCCGAGAGAGAGATTGAGTTTAGCATAGAGTTGGCACCTGACACAGCACCTATTTCAAGAGCACCCTATCGAATGGCCCCTGCCGAGTTACAAGAATTGAAAAAGCACCTTCAAGAGTTATTAGATCATGGTTTTATCAGACCGAGCCATTCTCCTTGGGGAGCTCCCATCTTATTTGTGAAAAAGAAAGACGGGTCTATGAGAATGTGCATTGATTACAGAGAGCTAAATAAGGCCACAGTTAAGAACAAGTACCCATTACCCAGGATTGATGATTTATTTGATCAGTTGAAGGGATCCGTGGTCTTCTCCAAGATAGATTTGAGATCTGGTTATCACCAGGTGAGAGTGACAGAGAAGGATATACCCAAGACAGCTTTCCGAAAGAGGTATGGCCACTTTGAGTTTGTAGTGATGCCATTCGGATTGACAAATACCCCTGCAGTATTTATGGATTTGATGAATAGGGTATTTCATGACTGCCTGGATAAATTTATTGTGGTATTCATTGATGATATCTTAGTATATTCTTGCAGTTGATAGGAGCATGAACAACACTTGAGGTTTACCCTCCAGAGATTGAGAGAAAAACAACTGTATGCCAAATTCTCGAAATGTGAATTTTGGCTAGATAGAGTTACCTTTTTGGGGCATGTGATTTCAGCAGAGGGTATATCAGTGGATCCCAGTAAGATTGAGGCAATAGTTGAATGGCAGAGACCAAAGACAGTCAAAGAGGTTCGTAGTTTCCTGGGTTTGGCAGGGTATTATCGAAGGTTTGTGGAAGGATTTGCCAGATTAGCTAGACCTCTTACAACCCTCACGAAGAAAGCAATGCCATTTCAGTGGTCAGATGCCTGTAAGACAAGCTTCCAAGAATTGAAAAGAAGATTGACTACTGCTCCTGTGTTAGCACTTCCAGAGGAGGGAGTTGAGTATGATTTATACACGGATGCCTCACACGGTGGTTTAGGAGCAGTGTTGATGCAGCGAGGCAAGGTGATAGCATATGCCTCAAGACAATTGAAAGAATTTGAAACTCGATACCCCACTCATGATTTGGAGTTAGCAGCGGTGGTTTTTGCTTTAAAAATCTGGAGACACTATTTGTATGGGGTAAAATGTAATATTTATACTGACCATAAGAGTCTCAGATATTTCTTCACTCAGAAGGAGTTAAATATGAGACAGAGGCGATGGCTCGAGTTAGTAAAAGACTATGACTGTGATATTAAGTACCATCCAGGCAAGGCTAATGTAGCTGCAGATGCCCTCAGTAGAAATGTAATGATATCACAATTGACGGTCCAGAGAGAAATTCAGAGAGAGATGGACCGAGAACAAATTGAGCTTGTGATTGGGGCCCTCACCAGGTTAGAGATTCAATCCACTCTCCTAGATGAGATTCGAGAGGCTCAGACACAAGATGAATGGTGTCAACAGAAACTTCAAAAGGTTCAAGAGGGTCTTGAGACAGATTTTCAAGTATCGAATAAAATTCTCAAATTCAGAGATCGAGTATATGTTCCCCAGATAACTGATTTGAGACAGAAAATTCTTACAGAGGCTCATAGTTCTCTTTACACTGCCTACCCTGGGGGTGTAAAGATGTATCAAGATTTAAAAAGACATTTTTGGTGGTCAGGCATGAAAAAGGATATAGGTGAGTTTGTTACTAGATGTCTCACCTGTCAGCAAATTAAGGCCGAACACCAGAGACCTGCAGGGTTACTTCAGCCTCTACCTATTCCAGAATGGAAATAGGAGCATATCTCCATGGACTTCATTAGTGGACTCCCTAGAGCTCAGAATGGATGTAATGCTATTTGGGTGATTGTTGATAGATTAACCAAGTCAGCTCATTTCCTGTCCATCAAAGATACTACTACCACAGATCAGTTGGGGAGATTATATGTTAGGGAGATTATTAGATTACATGGTGTACCCAGGACCATAGTATCTGATCGTGATACAAGATTTGTATCAGCTTTTTGGAAGAGTCTCCAAAGATCCTTGGGTACTAATTTGGCATTTAGTACAGCCTATCATCCTCAGACAGATGGTCAGACGGAGAGGGTTAATCAGATTTTGGAAGACATGTTGAGAGCTTGTTGCCTAGATCATAAAGCCACGTGGGTAGAAATGTTGCCCTTGGTGGAGTTTGCTTACAATAATAGCTACCAGACGACTATTCAGATGGCACCTTATGAGGCATTATATGGTAGGAGGTGTCGTTCTCCTCTTCACTGGGATGAGATAGGAGAGAGAGATGTGTTATCCCGATCCCTTGGGCCCGAATTGACCCAGAAAATGATTGATGATGTCCAACTGATCAGGCAGAGAATAAAACAGGCTCAGGATCGACAGAAAAGCTATGCAGATCATCGACGCCGAGACTTGGAATTCAATGTAGGTGAATTTGTATTTGTAAAGGTTGCTCCATTCAAGCATTTGATGAGATTTGGAAAGAAGGGAAAGCTAGCTCCCAGATTTATTGGTCCATATGAGATACTTGATAGAGTTGGTAAAGTGGCTTACAGATTAGCCTTACCAGCGAGTATGGACCGGATTCATGATGTATTTCATGTCTCATCGTTAAGAAAATGTCTTGGTGATCATTCCCAGGTTGTGAATACAGAAGATATTAAGTTATCAGAAGACCTTAGTTATGAAGAAAAACCGATTCAGATACTTGACAGAAGAATTAAACAACTAAGGAACCGACAGATTCCTTTAGTAAAAGTCTTATGGACAAACCAGAAGACAGAGGAGGCTACCTGGGAAATGGAGCAAACCATGAAGGAGAAGCATCCAGAGTTGTTTTTTGTGAATTCCGAGGACGAAATTTTTGTGAGGGGGGAGAGTTGTAATACCCTCAGGTATATTCCAGGGGTAATTATGTCTTTTGACCCTGTTTTGAGATTTTTCTCATTTTAAATATATATATGTAGGGGTGTGCTTTATATATATATATATGCATAAATAAATATATATAAATGCAAAAAAGGGCAAAAAGGGAAAAGAGAAAAAGAGAAAGAGATAAGACTTTAGATATAAAGAGAAAGAGAAGACTTTTCCATCATTTTACATCTTCTCCCGTAATAAACTCCAGCAGCCACCATTTTTCATGTTTTTTCCTTTGCTTTCTTGAAGAAAAAGGAAGGATTTGAGGGAGTTGGAAGATAAGAAAAGAAAAGAAAAGAAAAGGAAGCACTTGGAAGCTTTGGTAACCAAAGATCTCCTTCCTTCTTCTTTTATCTATGTTTATATGCATGTTATGTGAATATGTTAGAGTGTTTTGATATTGATTTAAAGTGATCTTGGTGATAAAGGAAGCAAAACAAAGAGGAGGAAGCCAACTTTCAAAGATTTGGCTTAAAGCAAGGTAAGGGGTTTCCTCCTTGATATGTGACATGTTTTAGGGTTTTGGTTCCTTAGATCTATATTATATATGTTGATTTTGATGTTGAGGAATTTTGTTTTGCCATTTGGGATGTCTATGTATGTGATTTTGTTCATGGCAGAAAGTTACAGAATATTTACAGTTTTTGCCACTGAGTTCGTCCCATGTTTTGGCTGCCTTATTGAATGAATTATGAGTGCTATTATATCTTGTTGGAAAGCTCTTTGAATCCTCTTTCCAATGATATATAGCTTGTATGAATTAGAGATCATTTGGACTGTTAAAGATTGTATAAACCGAAAGGACTGTTTTACTAAAGAAAAACAGGGGAGGCAGTTTTTGCCACTGACTTTATCTGCTGTTTTGACTGCCTGATTGAATGAATTATGAGTGCTATTATAGCTTGTTGGAAAGATCTTGGAATCCTCTTTTCAACGATATATAGTTTGTATGAATTAGAAACCATTTGGGCTGTTAAATTGTATAAAAAGTATGCTGCCCTGCTAAATGTCTGTTCTGTGAACAGTATTTCGTAAATTTATCACTGAGTTTAGCTCACGTTTTGACTGCCTTATCTATTGGATTATGAGTGCTATTATAGGTCGTTGGAAATCTCTTTGAATCCTCTTTCCAATGATATATAGCTTGTATGAATTAGAAACCGTTTGGGATGTTAAATTGTATGAAAAAGAAGGTTGCCCTGTTAAATGACTGTTCTGTGAACAGTGTTTTGCAATTCTGGGCAGGAAAGAAAGAAGGAAAGAAGGAAAGAAAGAAAGAAAGAAAGAAAGAAAGAAAAGGAAGAAGAAAGGAAAGAAAGGAAAGGAAAGGAAAGAAAAGAAGGAAAGAAAAAGAAAGAAAAATAAGAAAAAGAATTTGGGACTCAAGATTTAGGGGTCGTCCCAAGAGTAATGTCTGGTGAGTTATGAATAAAATTAAATGGAAGCAAATTTAGTAAAATATAAGACCCGTATGTATGCTATAAACTATGAGGGGGCACTTTACACTACACCGTCCGCAGTAGGGCACGTCCGCAGTAGGACACGTCCGTAGTAGGACATAGACCCCCAGTAGGGTCCGCTCGCAGTAGAGCATGCTCGCAGTAGAGCATGCTCGCAGTAGAGCTTAATTCAGAGTCAGAAATAGTGTAGTGAAAGAAAAAGAGCTTGAGCTTAAAAAAAAGTGCTAAATCCCTATAGTTAGCTTCCAGAAAGTATTAAATAGACACCAGATGGGACAAAGTATGACCCAAATAGTAAAGAGTGAACTAAATTACCCCCTCAATCTCTTATAGAGGTTAGGATGTGGGGTTGAGTCCCAAAAGTGAGTTAGAACAGGAAAAAAGGATAGTTTACTTAATTTTTCCCCTTACTGAGTGTTCTTATCACTCACTCCCTTTTCTTTCCTGACTGCAGGTACAGGTGATCGAGGTAGCTGCGAGGCAGGGTCAGGTCAGCGTAGGTAGATCCAGCTGGAGCATGTTATCTCTGGTTTATATTACATGCATACAGTAGCATGTTCTTATGGACTTTTGACTTTTGAGATTATGGTACAGTTACATATGATTACTCCCTATTTTCAGATACTTTCAGATGAGTCTTCATATGAGTATATACATCTTTTGTTCGCTTCCAGATTTTTAGTTTTCTTGGAATACTTCCTAAACACTTTTAATGATGCGTTTATTTTAAAGTATTTTTAAAAAAGAAAAAAAAATAGACGCTCCGAATATTAATTCGTAACATTTCTCCTTTGATGGGTAGTACTTCTAGGGAGGGATGTTACAAAGTGCCGCGAATGTTGTTGTATTTCACGCTGCTGATCTTCACCTTTGAGGGAACCTATACAAATTGATAAGCAAAAAATTAGTTTAGTCACATTACTACTTGAGAAATCAACCGTGAACGATTAGTATTGTGTTCATATACCTTCTTGTTACAAGCATTATATGGGTAATATTCTTGACCAATAACAATGGGGTTTTGGACATTATTCATGACAATGTCTTCAAATGTGAAATTGGAAAGTACACCCTCATAAGAGTCGGGCCATGTCTTGATTCTTACACCATTGTCGGTGCCTGTGAAGGTGCAATTTCTCACTGTCAAACCAGTAATTTCTTATTGGGAGTCCTTCCAACACTACCAGCATTACCAACACTAATACCATGTCCTGGTCCACATACGACATTGGAGACAAGAATGTTTTCACTTTCGGGACTGAGTGATACACAATCATCACCAGTTCCTATCAGTGAATCATAAATCTTAATCCCAGTTGATGACCCGATATGAATTCCATCAGTGTTGGGACTATCCCCAGGTGCTGAGAATCGATGGATTTTAGGTTCGAGTTGTGGCAGGCAAAAACGTTGATATGAACTTTCTTGCTATTAATAGATTTTATTTCTTCAATTGTTGAGTCGTTGAAAAAATCTAGTGTTTTAAGTATTAAGAGGGGATATGTAAGGCATATAATTGATGTAAGTACTCAACATTGGAAGCTCACACATTGGAGTTTTGTGGCAGTCATTTTGTTTACATGCAGTTTGTCCTTGGCCAAGGAAAATTCCACCTCCAGCGAGGGTAAAGTTTGTTGAGGTATCGAAAGCCAATCCATATTTTCTTATCAACAATGTTGAAAGGTCAGCAGAAGCCTTCGCAAATCCCTTCACAGCAAAATTAATTGGACCTTTGCATGGACCTTCAAACACCATTGAACTAATCAAGTATTTCCCTAGTGGGACAAATAGCTTGCTGACCTTGCTGTCATCACTCTTCCCATTTGCTATGGCAATTTGGGCTCGACTTTAGAGGCCTCGACCCTCCCCAACCCTAACGGGGAGGGGATTCTCCGATAAAAAAGGAGAAAGGGGCGGGGATGGGGACGAAAAAAATCTCTGTAATCGGGGACTGGTCGGGGACGGGGATACATATGTCCCCGCCCCGTCCCTCCCCTCCCTTCCCCTCCCCTCCCCACCCCGTCCCATCCCCACCCCACCCCACCCCACCCCCTAAATATAATATATTAATATAATAATTTATAAACTATTAAGTTCTAAAAATTTTTATATTATGATTTATTAAAACTATAGCTTTAATTTTACTAATTTTTGAATTATCAATTATTAGCTTTTACTAATTTCTGAATTATTAATCTAATATATTAAAAAAACCCCAGAATCTCATTATCATAAAATGTAAATGCACCAAATTAATTATATTTTAACTTCAAAACTTAGTTAGTCAATCCACCAGGTTTTACAAAAAAAAACAAATTATAAACTTGATAAAATCAATTGAAGTGAATGAAAAGTGTTAAATTTAATGTTATTACAAAATTACCCTAAATCACATACATAAAGAGCTACTAATGAAAAGATTGATTATTGCATATTGTTAAATTTTGTGCAAACTTTGTATTTGAACTAAAATAACAATGAATATTTTGTAGCTCTTGTAACAAGTGATATTTTGGGAAAATATGATTTATTTTATTTATTGAAATACATAAATGAATTAAAATTTATATTTATGGTTATGGGGAGAGGATTTTTCCCCACGGGGACAAGCGGGGATGGGGAGGGGATTTTTCCCCACGAAGATGGGGAGGAGATTTTCCTTCGCGGGGAGGGGACAGAGATTATTTGTTATCCCCGTAATGGGGACGGGGCAGGGACGGGGATTGATATCCCCTACGAGGACGGAGACGGGGATTGATATCCCCTCCCCGCCTTTCCCCGTTGTCATCCCTAGATCAGTTACCTATAAATGAAGCCCTTCACAAGCTGCAACCGATTCTGTTACTTGCCTTTTCCCATATGGAAAGCCCTTCACAACCAACATCACCATAAATCAAAACCAAATATTAACTATAACCAAAATATTTGCTCTCTTTCTGAAAGAGACTAAACAATAATTTCTCAAATTTAAGCACCATTTAACCAAAATAAGTATATAAACACTATAACCTGCATGCAAATGGACAATTTGGGTATACAATAGAAGGTGTTTAGTTCAGTTTGACTCAAGTTCAGTTTAAATTTATTATTTAAATCGATTATTTGAATTCAAGATTCGGTTCAGTTTGAATTCATAGTCCGAATTGAAGGTTTAAATTTATAACTCAATTCAGTTTGAATAAATGATTTTACTTATTGTTTGGATAAAATAATATTGTTTTGTTAATGAGTTACAAATCTAAATCACCAATTCAAATAATTAATTTGAATTACAATTTCAAATCGAATCAAACCATGAATAAAGCCAAATCATTTTTTATTTGAATCAAACTTAAACTACTATTGATTTTGGCTCGAAAAACTTGGGTTTAAAACTCAAACTAGAACATTTTCTATTCAAATCAAACTTAAACTAAAAAGTATTTAAACTCAATCCGATTCGTATCTATTCTTGCTTTCGAGACAAGATGGTTTTGTTTGGTCCCGATAAGAAAATCAAAAGTGCACCACTGAAAAACGAGGCTAAAAGCTTTTGTTAGGATTAGTCAATGATGATAAAAATAATTATAATAATCATAACATTAATAATAATAATATTATTAACATAATATTTTATTAGACGAAATATTTAATTAAGATAGTATTTAAATGCAAAAATTATACATTGGTTGAATAAATAAATTAGAGAGACAAGAATATTATTATTTATGTATTGTAGACACAGGCTACTATTGTTGGGAGTAGTTGATTGCTCTTGCTGCCGACATTAGCAGCATTTGCTTATTCATATTGAAATAATCATTTTTCTACAAATTTAAATCAAAACATCATGATTATAAAGATGTGGAGGTTTGATGTCGCAAAAGGTATAAGTGGAAAATTGGAGAAACGTCTAATTAGTGTTAAACCTGAACCGATTGAATTGACTCGATCTTAGAACCCAAACAAATTCTAGGAAATGAGATTCCCATTAACGAAGATATTTGTTGGGAATCTAATTACAAAAGTCTACCACTGTAGGCCCAAAGGCAAAAATCTAGAAGGCAGCTCAGTAGGTGAAGAAGATAGCCCAACTAAGAGCAAAAATGAAGACCAAATGGGTGAGGGCAATTTGGACAGTTCACAAAAGCAATTGAAATTAATTGAAACCTCCTTCTCAGAATTCAGAGAAAAATCCTTAGTGGTGGGGTCCATTTACGATTAGAAGGCTGCACGTATAATGGGAAATGCTTGGAATAGGAAAGGGGGGGCAGAAATTATTATTCAGAATATTGTTACTAGGTAGGTAGAGATAGTGGGAGGGTGCTAGCTCTCGCAACCCACTATCTCTGGACTATTGTTCATTTTCTGTTTCTGTTTCTGCTGCTTTTGTTATCACCTTTTGTGGATTCTTGAATTTCCAGAGGAACTTATTATTACATTCTTGGAACATTGTTGTAACTATTTTTCACATTATGAATATGAAATGAAATATGATTACTGCTCTGTTTAATCTCATTACAAACATGGCACAAGTATAATTGATAAAAAGAACAATGAGAGTGAGTTTATGTATGTGATTATCTCCCGTCTCCCTTACTGTTGTGAGAGATTTGGTGATGTCGTTTGGATTGTTGTTGGAAAGGAACTGGGATTGTGAATTTGTAGAAAGGAGCTATGCCTAGAACCTACTGAAAGACCTGCTGAAGGAGCTGCTGAGCGCTGTTAAAACCCTTAACTAGGAGGGCCTATCATTCAGGTTTGCAACAATATTGTTTAGGGATAATTTACAACCTCTCATACAGAATCAGTGTAGAAACGTCAACCTTCGAGCAAGGAGAGAATGATGTCGAGAGGAAAGTGATGTCAATTATGACACAGTGGAAATTGACCAATTTATATTTTATCTTGTTATAAAGGGGACAAAACAACGTCGTTTTGTCCAAAAAAAAAAAAAAGAATTATGGTTTCGTTCAATTTCAAAACTATCTAAACCAAAACCCAAATTGTAAACCATTTTCCAATTTTTTTTCAACCCAACTCAAACCAAACTACCAAAAAAATTGAATGGCTTAATTTAGTTTTATGGTTTTAACTGTGTTTTGCACACTCTCATCAAAAATTTCTAGGAGGTACATACTTAGAGATAGATATACACTTGGTCAAATTCAAGACACATTGATTTTTCAACGACAATATAATCCTTGAAACTAAGTAACACTACTCAGTTCCATTTAAGGGTGTAATTAATCCGAGCCTTGTAAAGTTGTGCCTAGCTTGAGCTCCACCTAATTACATTAAAGGAGAACTCAAGCTCAAGCTTGAGACAAGAAGATTGATTTGATCTTGACTTAAAAAATTACATTTAAACACTTTAACTTTCAAAACAATATTATAAATTTCATAATTTATATATTTATTAATTGCCGTTTATATTTAAAAATAAAAAATAATTTTTTTGGAATATAAATGCAAGATTTGAAAATTTTAGTAAAATATTGATATTTTACTCGAGTTAAGTCATCAGCTTAGTGAGCCAACCAACATCAACCTCTAGCTCAAGTGTTCGAACTCGAGTGGCAAGCTAAAACTTGACTTTACTTAAATCAAGCCAAACCTAACTTAAGACATCTAGGTCATAAGCGACTCAACGTTGTTTACACCCTTAGTTTTGTTATCTAATACATATCTTTTATCAAAAGTTTTAAATGCCCCTAATAAAAAAAGTCTAAAATAATATAAAAAATAAATTAATTTCAGTCCTTATTAAAGAAACAAATCAAATAATCAATGAATTAAGAAATTTTCTAAATACCAACAAATCAAAAACCAAGTAATCCCAAAGAACAATCGTGGCTAGACAAAGAGACAATACCAAAACCTCACTGTTTCATCTTGACTTCCTAGATAAATCTTATAAGATTCTGATGACAAACAATCCCACACATATAATAAACCCATTAATTCAATGACAAAAATGACACCTGAAATCAATAAAAATTTAAAAAGTGAAAAAAAAAATATTACTAAAAATGACACCCAGAAACCAGTATTGTAAACTTACACATCACTTTATAACCACACTTCTTTTTAACACACAATAAGCACACACTTTCTCAGTCTTCTTCACCATCCAATTATAATTTGCAAAAGAGTTCATACGATTTCTTTATTGGTTCAATCACATCATTTTAATCAACAACCTTGAATGTGAAGCCATCTACAACCTTTGATAACATTAAAAATGCACTTGTTAGAAACAAAGATGTGTCAGCCACATACTAATAGCAACTTGATGGTCACGCTAAACCACCAAAAAATGAAGATATGGATTATAATCTGGGAATAACTTGGGTTGAGTATCATTACACTAATTTAATATCATTTTAGAATTAATTAAGTTCACAAAATAATTCATTACTTGGTGTTCAAATAAATAATCTAACAGCTATCATGAAACATGTTAATCCAACATGAAAAAATACATAGACTCAACCATACTAGTACTAATGACTTCAGGAATTCTGATACTGTAATAAATAATAGACTTCAAGCGGACTACCATACTATTGAGTTTGAATATTAACGTATCATGGGTTTTGCAAATGAGGAGAGAAACTAGACTGAACATAGATAAGGATGCAAAATTCACCATCGACTATTCATCTTGCAACTTTACTCAGATTAACAGGATTGAAATGCGGATTGCAGTCAATAAAATATAACGATTTAGTTTAGAAATAACAACACTTGAATGTACCGAACTATTAGTTTTTTGAATAAAAAAAATTGAAACTTTCTTTTTTTTTAAATACAGGGACTGAAATTTCATATTTTCCAATAGAAAAACCTAACTTGCATTCTCTTACACAGAAACAGGTCCAACCTTTAATACCATTTAAATTTAGACTTTTGTTTTAATTTAGAAATCATGACCAGGATATTTCTTGGTTAACATGCACAATTTAAGGTTGACATGGATATTTTTTGGTTGACTGATTTTTTTTTTCCCTAATAAGGAGACCGAAATTTCATATTTCCTATTGAGCACTACTATGTTGGCACAAACCTTTACATAGAAACTTTGACATCTGGCAAGACTCTTGTGATAAGTTGTACTCCCTCAGAAAATGCAGTTACTTGACAATCAACTATCCGTAGGTTCTTGGTTAGAGAACACTGGTAGCAAATTTAGGACTTCACTGTAGTTTCTATACCTTTGTAGTAAATCTAGAATAATTGAAGCCGTGGATGCATCTGGCTTTACATTTCTCTCTTTCATTTTGTGAAGAAGTTCTACCACTTTTGAAGTCTCATTATTTTGCAAGAAACCAGACATAAGAGTACTAAAACTGATGAAATCTGGAGCACAACCGTTTTGTTCCATATCTGATAACAAATTACTTGCCATCTCCGACTTCCCTTCTTTACAAAGTCCATACAACAGAATGTTATATGTCACAACATTTGGAACAAATCCTTCATTGCGCCATCTGTTAAATAGTCCCAAAGCAATATTGAGTCTTCTTGTTTTGCACAAACCATCAATGAGACTATTGAAAGTAAAGATGCCAGGATGAATGTTTCCGTTTCTTAAAGAATGAAACAGTTCAACAGCCTCCAAAACACAACCATTTTTGCAAAACCCATCAATAAGAATATTATACGTATACGTAATTAAATTGGGAGGAATATTACTAAGTTGCATCTCACCAAATAGCTTTTTTGCATGTCCAACTTTACCATACATGAAAAAACCTTTTAGCAAGGTGTTAAATGTAACGATTGTTGGCTGAATTCCCTTTGAGGTCATTTCCTTATAAACACAAATAGCTTCATCAGCTTTTCGATTCTTACAATACCAATTGATCAACGTAGTGTAGCTAACTACATCAGGTTTGCATCCCTTACTCAACATCAAAGAAAACAATTCCTTAGCATCATCAATTTTATTTGCCAAGCACATACCATCCATTAAAACATTGAAGCTAAAAACATTAGGCTCACACCCCTTACTTTCCATGGAATCAAATAGTTTTCTTGCATCCTCAATTCTACCTGCCAAGCAATAACCACTTAAAATTGCATTGTAAGTAATTGTGTTGGGGTGAATACCTCTATTTATCATTAGTTGGAGCAATCCATTGGCTTCATCAATCTTCCCATTCTTACAAAGTTCATCCATAACCACAGTAAATGTCACCTCATTAGGCTTTACACCTTCATCCGACATTTCTGCAAATAAAGTTTTAGCCTCCTCCCAATTAGATGTATTACACAATCCATAAATTAAAGTGTTGTAAGTAATCACATCTGGATTGACAGCCTTGGACTTCATTTCTGAAAACAGTTTCTTCGCCTTGTCTACTAACCCATATTTGCAAAGACCATCTATAATAGCAGCATAGCAAACAACATTAGGCTTGCAAATGACACCAAATTCACCATTCCCATTATTCATTTCATCAAATAACTGAAGGGCAACAGTGACATTACCTGTTCGACACAAGCCGGTGATCAAACCCCCAACTGTAACCACATCAGGCCTACATCCAACAGAAACCATTTTTCTAAACAATTCAATCGCCTTCTTAATTTTGCCCTCCTTACAAAGACCATTAATCAGACTAGTCAAAGTCACAGCGTCAGGGTAAAAACCCCTCCTAAAAATACTCCCAAAAACCACAAAACCGTCAGAAACCCGGGCCATTTTGCATAAGCAATTAATAACAATGTTCAAAGTAATCAAATTAGGCAACAACCCAGCTGAAACGAACCTCGTGTATATCACAAGGAATTCATCGTAATATTTTTTCTTAATAAGTGCAGAAAACAAAATACTGAAAGATGACATACCAGGAGTGGGGTCCATATGAATCATGTAATCGAAAGAATCAAGAGCTTCATCAAGAGAAAAGCTACCCGACTTGCAGTTTACATGGAGGAAATTATCAAGTTGAGAAAGGTGTTTAATAGTAGTGGTGCGTTTGGCTGATTTCAGTGACGAAGGAATGAATGAAGATGAAAATCTAACATTCAAAGATGATTTAAGGGAAATAATTGAAGTTTTAAGAAACATTTTCGAAGAGGGGATCTGTGAAGGGAGGGAGCTTGAAATTCCTTGGTGAACGGCCGTAAAGAGATTTGTGCGACGCGAAATGTACAGGGACAGACGCATAATATGTTTGGCCCTATTCCTACGCATCGCAAATAATGTATAATTACTGATTTGTCCTCTTTTGTGACTAAGTGTAACAGTACTAACCCATAAGTACCCTTATATAAAACATTTAAAACTTTAATCCTTTTTAATTAATTACTAATGATTTGAAATATAAAATTGATAACCTCCTTTTAATTCAGTATATTTTATAAGAAACCTCTAGAATGATCTATAATTGAACTATGAAAGGCAAAACAAGTTATTCTACCCAAGGTTTAGTCCACCGACAAAAATCTCACTTATTAACTTTTAAAATTTAAATACCTAACTTTTATTTAAATCTATTAATAATAAGAGTATAATTGTGATTGTATTTATTAATAATAAAAAAATAAAATTTTATCCTTTTCCTCAGCTTAATTTTAAAAACTCATATTTTTTTCCATTATAGCTTTGAAAACTAATATTTTCTCTTGTTAGGGTTTCTTATTTTTAACTTATCATCACCCCCTTAACTTTTATAAAATCAAAGTTACACCCCACAACTATATTCTCTTATTTTTATAACCTTTCTTCTTGGTCCGACTATGTAACTTCCATTTTGTTGATACTCTCTCCCTTGCCAATAATATTTTTGGCCCCTTTATTAAAGTTTCTTGATGAAAATGTAACCTTTTTTTGGTGATATTTTCACTCTTTTTCTAGCGAAAGTCAACACTCTCCTTCGGTCATTGATGCTCATTACATCGGCTCAGTTCCCTCCCTTTGTCGAATCTTGTTCCAACCATCCTTTTTTTTATTTGCACATGTGATCATTGGCTTGGTTCCTTAGTTTTTTTTGGCAATGTTGATTTTCTTAGTTAACAAGATTAAGCCTTGTTCCTTGATTTTCTTCGTCAGCCAAAGATGAAGGGAGAAGTTCATCGAAGACATAGGTGAAAGTATAATGTTTCAAAACTTAGGGGGTAGTTGTAAGAGGAAAAAATATGAACAATATGAAACTCTTGGACAAGGGGAAAAAGTTGGTTGTCTAAATGATACACTCCTTCATCAATTTTTGATTTTTCATGTGTATGTATACATATATGTTAAAAAGGGTAAATTAATAATTTACAATTAGACTAACAAATTTGAATAACAAGTAAATTTTTAAATTTTTAAAAATTAACATATATAATTTTGTCAATGGACTAAATCTTGAGTGGGAATAAATCTTTTGCCCATTATGAAATTTATTATACTGTAAAGTGTGGGGAAATAACAAATGCCTTTTATATATACATATATAGTAATTAATTGAAAATAACAATGATGATTTATAGAATGAGCATAACATTATAATCTTATACAAAAAAAATTGAAGTATAACATTTATTAAAGCACAACGTATAATAGATAGAGAATTATTGATTAAGAGTTCAAGAGTTATGAACAGGATGATACAAAAACATTTTTTTCCTAATATTATAGGTAGAAATTAATAAGGAAAGATCATAACAAACAAATAAAGATTATAGTCAACACTATTTAATTCAATTTGATATTTATTTTGATTGATATGATTCTGGCTTTAATTTAATCTTATTTTAATTTTGGTTTGATTTGATTTAATTCTGATTTTTGACGATTGGTGGATGTTCGTACAAAAGACACAAATGACCTTCTGTGACACATAGAATAGGTTATGGTGGATGACTGTACAAAAAGGGTATATGGTTGTTCACAAAGTAAAAAGTGGATTATATCCCTAGGGTTTCAACATGACTATGAAGAGGAAGGCCAAGTCATTAATGAGGAACATGTGTACGCCTATGTACAAGAACGTGTGTCATGATCAAGGATGCTTGTGAGTAGTTAACCATGTACAAGAGACCAGGTACATGACTGTGAGCCTTAGGATGTACTATTGTACATTCGATAACAAAGTAAAGTTGAGCTAAGTCATGAACCCAAAAATTCATAATGTTGTTCGAAGGATAATATTGATGTATATCATATATAGTAGTATTGACTCATGCCTAAAGAGTGTAACAATATAGTTAGGCCATAAGAGAACTAATTACAAGTCTAAATTAAGTTAGGGACTCGAGATGCATGTATGTTTATACATATGAGCACATCCCAATCAGTGTTATCATATTAAACCATAATCTTTCAGTTGTAGATATGTTTCATGTGGGTTGTTACGAGAGGACACTTATGAGATTTTTTCTACATATGCCCAAAATAGAGCATCGCTTGTAGTCAGTAGGACATAATATTCATAGAAGGGTAAATTAGCCCGTAGTAGGGCCTACATATGATATCACAATACAATAATGTTTTTAAGGAAATGAGACTGTATAGTATGTTACTCACATGACCAAGGTGACAAATCCATGTTTTAACCTAATTTTATCAACTCATATTTAAGTATTCCATAAAAATACTAAGTGTTTTCACCTGAGTTTTCAAGTATCTAGAGAGAAAGTCATCTACGTATAAAATTTCGAGTGTATCTTAGATGACCAAGAGATTTTGTTATCATAGTTATGAGACCTTAGCATTTCCTGGGATGACCGTATGGGACCAAAGGTGTTCCTAAGATAAAGTTAAGAAAGGACTGGAAAGTTCTATGTCATTAAAGGTTGAAGTCCAAGAAGAGTACTCCTAATGACTAAGTTAGAGTGGAAGCAAGTCAAGGTTATAATGGGGATTAATTAAGTTTAAGTAAAGCCTCAATACTTACTAAGTAATTTATTACTCACTCCTATACTTTTAATGTTTTTTTAGGTAATGAGCAATTGTGATGGTTGCAGTGTAGGAGTGTCAACATAGAGTTCAGTATAGGGCATTCCGATAATGTATTTTGTCATTTTATGTTTAAGGCTATATATGAATTTATCTTGGTTTGTTACACACATTATTTGAGTATCTTTATGTATTTAGAAATTCTTTGCATGTTTTTGCATCTAAATTGAATGAAAGGTATTTATGAAATTTTCTAAAATTATGATTTGATGGATAAATGCTTTTAAGTGTTATGTATGTTTTTTTAGTTTATGTGCTTACGTCTCCTTTGAAGGACAATATTTTTAATAGAGATGTTACATACACTTTTTTGGGAAAAGTACTATTTTCCATCTATTTTTTAGGCCTATCTCAAACCTATACTCACGGGAGATAAAAAACCCCTTTTTCCACCCATGACCAAACTACCGTCCAATTTTTCAGTTAGAGACAGGGGTAAAATCGGTATTTTATTGTTTACATTAAAAAGTTATAAAGTTTATTACTTTTCATCCCTCTTAGGTTTTAGAAACTAACATTTCACCTTTATCTAAAGTTTTTAAATTTTGAAAACTAACATTTTCAACCCCAAACCTAGGGTTTCCATATTTTTCAAAACGTAACTACCCCCAATAACTTAAAAAATAGCAGTTTCACCCCCATTCTTCAATTTCATCTTCCAACATCGTCTTCGGCATCGTCACCGGCCTTCTCCTTCTCTTGGTGCGACGACGGTGGTGTGATGAAGGGATCTTCATCTCCTTATTGCACGGTGCGACAAAGAGGTCTTTCTTTGTCGCTCCACCCAGACGATGAAGGACAACGCTTCGTCATCCTTCGTCTCTCGATGCAATGACGAAGTGTCGTGCTTCGTCTGTTTTTCCAGATATAGATGATGCTTCGTCATCCAGATCTAGGCAACGAAGGGTCATCCTTTGTAGTCAGAGATGGGAGATCAATGGAATGTGTCAACTGTCGGTGGTGGCCAGAGAAGGAAGTAAACCCTAGGGGTGAAATCTAAATTTTTTAAACTTTGAGGATGGGTTGAGTTATTAGTTTTTAAAACCTGGAGGGGGAAAATGGTGAAATTTTAAAGTTTTAAGGTTTTAAACAGTAAAACACCAATTTTACCCCTATCCCTAACTGAAAAATTGGATTGCAGTTTGGTCATGGGTGAGAAAAGGGGTTTTTCATCTCTCGTGGGTATAGGTTTAAGATAGATCTAAAATATGGGTGGGAAATAGTCCTTTTCCCCACTTTTTTCAAACAACAAATTCAGGATTCATTTTCTTAATTGTAATAGACATAAACTCATTTTGAACAACTAAAAAATGTTAAGGACAAGCAACTAACCCAGTTAAATGCTCTTCTAAATCGTGCGAACTAATGAAATAAACATCTATGCGCACTAGTAGTGATAATTTTTTTCTAGCAATTTAGGATCAACTGCCTGTAATTAAGCTCAACACAGGAAATACTTTTGATATGGGCTGAATGAGTAAATACAATGTCATTAGACTCGAGGCTTCTATCAAATCTTTAAAGTAGAACTAGAAGAAATCCATGAATAATCCATTTTATAATGCTAGTCACAAAACAACTTTGATACCATGAAAGGTTTCACCTGAATTTTAAAAAGGATTAAAAAAAAAAGAATGGACACTTTGAGAAAAAAATATCTCAATTTTTTTTATTAAAGAAACGATTACAACTGTCTGTATTTCTAAAAAAAAAAATCGTACTAACAGTTTTTTATGGAAGAGATTTTGTGACTGAGAATCAAACCTATTAAGAATTGGAGTTAAAACAAAGCAGTTTTGATATTTCAAATAATAGATTCTCATATTCAAGAAAGAGGATTCAAAATGTGATGTGTTGACACTGAAAAGACATAGTAAGTTATGCCTTGAAATTTGAAGAGCAATGTCGTGGCACAAAGAGGGTAGAGGTTTAGATATGTTAAGTTATTGAAAACCTAATACTACGGCATGTATAGAATAGTCTAGATTTTCCCTCGTGGAATAGTTTGATTTAACTTAGCTTATTGTTAGGTAAAATATGTTCCAAAATAGTTCCACTCAATATGCATTAAAAAAGAAAAAACTTCATCAAGTCCCATGCATTTTAGAATTGAAAAAAAAAAAAGTAGTAGAAAAAAATAAGGTTGGGCTTTGGATTAAATGTATGATTTGATGAAGTTGAACATACATAAGAATGAATCAAGTAAATGCCTCAAACGATTATTGTGGTTTTATAGATTAAAAGACCTAGACACAAGTAATTGGAATATGTTTTCCTTTGAGGATTGGCTCAACGTTTAAACAAGAAGACGTTGTTGGACCCGCTTCAGTGCCATTGTAAACCAAGTTGATATCACCAATCTCCACATTTTTGCACGGATTCAATCTGCTACACAGAAGATTAACTGCAACTTTGGCGGAGGAAGTGCCGCGAATGTTGTTGTATTTCACGCTGCTGATCTTCACCGTTGAGGGAACCTATACAAATTGATAAGCGAAAAATTAGTTTAGTCACATTACTAATTGAGAAATCAACCGTGAACGATTAGTATTGTGTTCATATACCTTCTTGTTACAAGCATTATATGGGTAATATTCCTGACCAATAACAATGGGGTTTTGGACATTATTCATGACAATGTCTTCAAATGTGAAATTGGAAAGTACACCCTCATAAGAGTCGGGCCATGTCTTGATTCTTACACCATTGTCGGTGCCTGTGAAGGTGCAATTTCTCACTGTCAAACCAGTAATTTCTTATTGGGAGTCCTTCCAACACTACCAGCATTACCAACACTAATACCATGTCCTGGTCCACATACGACATTGGAGACAAGAATGTTTTCACTTTCGGGACTGAGTGATACACAATCATCACCAGTTCCTATCAGTGAATCATAAATCTTAATCCCAGTTGATGACCCAATATGAATTCCATCAGTGTTGGGACTATCCCCAGGTGCTGAGAATCGATGGATTTTAGGTTCGAGTTGTGGCAGGCAAAAACGTTGATATGAACTTTCTTGCTATTAATAGATTTTATTTCTTCAATTGTTGAGTCGTTGAAAAAATCTAGTGTTTTAAGTATTAAGAGGGGATATGTAAGGCATATAATTGACGTAAGTACTCAACATTGGAAGCTCACACATTGGAGTTTTTGTGGCAGTCATTTTGTTTCCATGCAGTTTGTCCTTGGCCAAGGAAAATTCCACCTCCAGCGAGGGTAAAGTTGTTGAGGTATCGAAAGCCAATCCATATTTTCTTATCAACAATGTTGAAAGGTCAGCAGGAGCCTTCCCAAATCCCTTCACAGCAAAATTAATTGGACCTTTGCATGGACCTTCAAACACCACTGAACTAATCAAGTATTTCCCTGGTGGGACAAATAGCTTGCTGACCTTGCTGTCATCACTCTTCCCATTTGCTATGGCACCGAAATCCATTACATTGAAAATCGCTTCATTTATTGCACAAATTTTTTTTTGACAATATAAGCACAATCAAGATAGAAAATACTTGTTGAGAGTATAAAATGAAAATCCACGAGAGCCTGTAATTATATATAGCTAGCTTGATGAACTGAACTTTAATAATAAATTAGTGTGCTTCACTTTGTTTATGGCAGCTATATTGATTTTAAGAGGCATTTATAGATTCTCGATAGCACTCTATCCCCAATAGTTTTCCTTTAAATAAAATTATTGGCCTGTGTTTATTTACCATGATTCTGCGAGTAACTTAATACAGTGGCCGCTAGTAAGTTAGAGGAACTTCCTTATACAAATAAGGCTGATTGTTGCTGACACTGTAAGAAAAGCAAGCTATTTTAAAAAATAGGAAGATTTACAAATGTTGATTCTATTAACATATGGAGGACAGTTGAGCCTCTTTTTTTCTATTAACGTCATTTTCGACTATCTAGTACAATTTTGCTTGTGAATTTGATTCACTGAATACGACATCAATGTATTGTAGTTTACTATAAGCAAACTAGCGCGATTTGTGATACCTAAAGTTTATGAAGATTTACATGTACATAAATCTTAGATAGCCAAATGGCTAGCACTTCGATTTTTTAACGGCAGAAGGCTTGTTTGTCATTAAATTAATGAATAGAGCTAGCTTGTCATTTTCTACTATGGCAATTATACGACTTGCCATTCAGTGTATACTGATAAAATAATTAATTTCTTTATGCACTTAACTTTTTGAATAAATAATTAATTAAATTTTCACATATAATTTAAAAAGATTTTGTGACATAAAGATTGTGGTTTATCCGAGCCTTAAGAATATGTCGAATTATCGACACAATCAGCAAGCAGAAGGTAATATTGATTCAAAATGGCGTCAAGCACAATTTATTACAATATCAAGGTTTGCAACTACCAAACGATTCCATTTTAGAAATTGAACTCCTATGCGTAAAGACTGACCAAATCAATGAAGTTTCAAGGCATCTCTTTTTTAATCAAAATGGTTATTGCATTAAGAGTGACACCCACTGTTAGAATTTAAAAAAAAAAAAAAAACGAAGATTTTTTTTTTCCTGCAATTGTGTGTTGTACTCAACTGAGGTTTCGAAAATTAACTAAGGTACAAGCAAAAGAGCTACAAGAGTTAACAGTGTTAAGAGAAGAGCAACGGTGATCAAAACACATTGTTTTTTTTCAACAACATATCTTCGTTTGAAATGAGTTTAGGGTTACGTCATTCACACATTTTGTACTACTCCTTCTCTCTCTCCAGTTCACACCCAAGCTGGCAAAAGATAACTACAAATACTAGAGAGCACAAATCTTGTCGTTGTTGGGGTGTATGATATGGAAGACCATCTTACAGGTCTTATTCCTTGTTCTGATCCTTTTATAATTGTCAAGTCTCAAGGTTCTAGCACTTATAAGAAAAATAATATTAGGGTAAAATATATGATTATGATAAGATATTTAATATTAGGATAAAATTAGGATAATATTTAATAAAGATATTATTAGGATAATATTTAATGAGTTATATATAAAGGGGAGTAAGTATTGAAAGAGAGGAGATAATTATTGTTATCAATAAAACTATGTGTACCCATTTTTGGTACATAATTTGTGTACACAAATGATATCTCATCATGTAATTAGGTGATTTTGAATAATACCCAATCATATGATGATGCATCATCTATGTATATGAATTGTATATCAAAAGTAGGTATACATAACATTATTCTATTGTTATTTCGATAATTTGGGCAACACTTGGTTGATTGGGAGGGAAAAGACACCTCTATTTGCCTTTGAGAGGAGTTGACATCTCTTATTGTCAACCATAATTATTTTTATTTATAATATAAACATTGAGTTTCTATCAAAATGGTATCAGAGTATTTCGGGAATGAGACCAATCAATGCTATGTTGGATAAGGATGGGAGTTGGTTGTGGTTTCGACAACTAAAGGAATTGGAGTCTGGAGATATGTTGGTAAAAAGAATATGTCTCTATTGTGATGGTAAATTCGAATCTAATCACAATTGTATATACAAATGGTTAGCAATGTTTAAATGACTTTATTTGCCTGATTGCAATGCAAAGTAATTACCTTTTTGTGAAGACGGTCAGTTTGGAAAACAACATCAATTTTCTTTTCTTGTTCTTAGCATAAAATCCTCAACTCCTTTTGAATTGGTTCGTAGTGATGTTTAAGTGCCATCACTATTAGTTTCACTTGAAGCGTATAGCTTTTATGTTCACTTCATAGATGATTACTTTTGTTTCACTTGGGTTTTTTCCTTTAAAATCAAAGGCAGAAGTTATGTTAGTCTTTATAGGTTTTCATAAGCTTATAGAGAGATAATAACTGTAACACCCTTAAGTATGCTCCAAGGCATTGTTATCCTTGCCCAAGTTTTGGAATTGAATTCAGGTTTAATTAGGCCAAAATTAAAATTGGATATTTATTTTGGCTTGACGTACTACCATGCTTATAGGACACATGCCCATACATCCCCTGCATAGATGTATGCTTGTACATCATGGATGTACAGTCTCACCTCGTTATAAAATTTGAATCTTGAGAGACAAATGATTCTTAGGAGCTGAGTATATATAAATATATAATCCTTTGCTACAAAACCCTATTTTTTTTTCTTATGCCTTCATGCAAACCAAAGAGTGAGAAAACATTTGCGGTAGGTGAGAGTTCCAATAGTCCATGAAAAGAGCTATTGGTGGAGACTTGTGGTGAAACTACTTGTTTATAGAAACTAAGTAGGATGGTCTTTCCTTGGTTCCCATGATGAATTGATAATGGTTTCTGATTATTCTTGATGTTTTATGATTGCTTGTTGATTTTGTGCACAAAGATTGGTTATGTTCTTGGGTTGCATGAGTAAGGAATGAAGGTTGATTATATGAGACTCTTGCACAAGTTTAAGTTGATTATTAGGGTTTTTAAAGCTTCTTGTATGTGTGTATCATGCTTAGGGCATATGATATTGACTGTTGGATGATTGACTGACAAAAATCCAAGCAAGAATTGGCTAAAATCATTTTATATTTGTCATGTATGACTAGGAATAGATTGGTAGTTTTAGTTATGCTTATGTTTAGGGCACAAGGGTGCCAAATTATGACCACATCAATCTTTAATAATAGAATGCTAGTTTCAGTTATGTCTTATACTAGGTGTCAAAAAATCATCTACTTACGAAGTATTTTTTACTTATATGTTCACTTTTTGTGATTTTGTAGGTAGAGACGAGTGGTGAGACATGTGAGGAGTCATCAGTTCACCTTAATTTGTTGCATGAGACTAAGGGCAAATGCATCATTTTAGAGTTTATGACATTTTCATATTTTATTGTTAGCATAAGAGTTATAAGACATATGGACATTATAAATGTGGTATTATTATCATTTGGATTTTAGAGATTGGATTATGAATTTATATTTAAGGGTTTTACTATGACTATTTATGAGATTAAAGAATTTTTATTCGCACTTTTTTGCATGCAAATGAATTAGAAGTTTTTATTGCATGCTCATATTCCGTTGTATCCATTAAATAATTAAGTTGTGCATACCTTTTCAGATTATATTTTGTATAAAGGTATGTATTTTAAAAAAAATGTTACATCAATCACTCTTTGGGAAATTTTCTAAATTGTAGAATAGTCCAGATTTACGTATGGAATGGTTTGATTTAACTTGAGCTCATTTTTAGGTAAAATATGCTCTTGAAGAGTTCCACTTAGTATGTAATAAAAAAGAAAAAATTGCATCCAGTTCCATACCTTTTAGAATCAAAATAATAATAATAATAAAAGTACAAAAATAAGGTTGGGCTTTGGATTTAATGTGTTACATTATTGTGGTTTTATAGATTAAAAGACCTAGACACAAGTAGTTAGGTAGTGTTTTCCTTTGAGGATTGCCTTAACGATTAAACAAAAAGACGTTATTGAACCCACTTCAATGCCATTGTAAACCCAGTTGGTATCACCGATCTCCACATTATTGCACAAATTCAATATCCTACACAGAAGATTAACTGCAACCTTGGAGGAGGAAGTGTCGTGAATGTTGTATTTGACATTGTTGATCCTCACTTTTGACGGAACCTAGACAAATCGATAATAATCATCATGTTAGCTAAAAATCAGTCGAGTCACTTTACTAATTAATGAATCAATAATGAACCAATTAATATTTTGTTCAAGTACCTTCTTGTTACACACGTTATGCGAGCAATTTTCTTGATCAATAACAATGGGGTTTTGGACATTATTCATGACAATGTCTTCAAATGTGAAATTGGAAAGCACACCCTCATAAGAATTGGGTCATGTCTTGATTCTTACACCGTTGTCGGTGCTTGTGAAAGTGCAATTTCTCACTACCAAACCAGTAATTTCTTTCTCATTCAAAGTCCTTCTAACACTACCGACACTAATATCATGTCTTGGTACACATATGACATTGAAGACTAAACTATTTTCACTTTCGGGACTAAGAAAGACACAACCATTACTAAATCATAAGTTTTAATCCCTGTTGATAACCCACTATGAATTCCATCAGTGTTCGGACTATCCTTGAGTGCTGAAATCTTGATAGATTTTAGGTTTAGGTTGTGGCAAGTGATGTGGATATGAACTTTCTTGTTATCACTAGATTTTATTTTTTTAATTGTTTAATCTTTGAGGAAATTGAATCCTAAAGATTGTAAAAAAGCAAATCAAATCAACAACTTTTAACTTAATTAATCTGGTGTTTTAAGTATTAAGAAGAGATAGAGGTGTCAATGGGCCAAGGTCGGGCTGGCTTTAGCTCAACCCATTGAGCTGATAGGATAGGTCAGGCTTGAGGCCCAAACAGTAATGGGCCTTTGGGTCGGGTTGGCCATTGTAGTGGTGTTACTATTCATATGACTACTTCTTTACAAGGCTTAATCAGTCGACTCAAACCAACTGATAGGGAGGCCAAACTTAAAGTAGAAATTGGTATCGAAGTAGAAGTCGTTTATGTTAGAACTATCAAGTTATTGTTAGAGAATGATTTTGAATTATGTTTAAAAAATAGTTTTTATGTACCTTTTTTAGGAGGAATTTAATTTATGTTTTGTTGTTGGACAAATCTAGATATAGACTTTTGTTTGGAAATGGAAATGTTGATTTATGGTATAATTCTCAGTCTATTGATAGTTATTTTACTTATGATAATTTATATAGATTTGTTTGACTCTCAATAATGTTGATTATTCTTTTAATGTTGAGAATGTTAGTATTAAAAGATTTTTTATTAGAGAGAAGTCATCCTTATTATGACACATAAGATTAGGGAATATTTCAAAGGAAAGAGTAGATAAATTAATTAAAGATGAAATTCTTCCACCTTTGACTGTATAAGGAGAAAATAAACAAAGACTAAGAAATATGGTTTAATCGGGAGTAATAAACTTATTGGTTGGCCTTATTTGTACACACTGTGTGGTAACAAGTTTTTCATCACCTTTATTGATGATTTTTCTAGATATGGGTATGTTTTTTTATTAAAGAGAAATTTAGTGCTCTTGAAAAGTTCAAGATTTTTAAGACAAAATTAGATAAATAAACTGGAAAAATCATCAAGAATGTGAGATCTATTTGAGATGAAAAATATTATGGCAAATATACTAATTCATGGTGGCAAATGCGTCCTTTTGCTAAGTATTTACAAGAATGTGGAATTTTTTCTCAGTACACTATGTCTGAGACTCCTGAACAAAATGGAGTAGATGTAAGCATCGTCGCACCTTGAAAGATATGGTGAGAAGTATGATGTGTAGATCGAATTTACTAGAGTATTTATGAGATGAAGCTATTAAGATTACATTGTATGTTCTAAATTGGGTTTATTCAAAGTCAATGCCTAAGACTTCTTTTAAGCTTTAGACAGGAACCAAACCTCATTTTAGACATGTTCAAGTTTGGGGTTGTTCTACCAAAATAAGGGTTTATGAATAAATTGGATCCTAGGATTGTTTGGGGATATTTCATAAGTTATCCTAAACATTCCAAAAGATACAAGTTTTATTACCTTTCTCATAGCATAAAAGTAACAGAGTCAATAATTGCTAAATTTCTTGAGCTTGATTCAGCAGAAGGTAGTAGTTCTCAACTGTTAAAGGAATTTGAAGAAGGTTTATCAAGCTCAAAGCCATTGACTAATGTATATAATGGTATTTTACCTACTTCTACTGATAAACCCAAACAACAAACTTTGAATCCTTCAAAACATAAGCTTATTCAGAATAAAGGCATTAGTAATGAAACTGTTTTAGATCCTGCATTAGTTTAATTGCCTGTATCGAATATTGTGCTTGATAAGCCTACAGTTATAATTCCAATTAGAGGATCAATTAGACAGAGATGTCTAACCATTTTTTATGATTATTATGTCTATTTTGATGAGTCTAATTATGATATTGCTCAGATTATAGATCTTATAAATTTTAGAAAAGTCATTTCCTACCTATAGTCAGATAAGTGATTTAAGGCTATGAAGGAGGAAATACAGCCTATGAGTGGCAATGGTGTATGGGATCTAGTAGAACATCTTGATAGAGTTAGACCTATTGACTGTAAATGGGTTTCAAGACCAAGAAAGACTCTAAAGGCAAAACTGATAGATTTAAAGCCAAATTGGTCGCTAGGGGATTTACTCAAAGAGAAGGTATAAACTTCAATAAGACTTTTTCCCTGAAATCCACTAAGGATTTATTTAGAATTATTATGGCTTTGGTGGCTCATTTTGATTTGGAACTTTACCAAATGGATGTTAAAACAACCTTTCTGAATGAAAATCTTTATAAAGAAGGCTATATGAAGCAACCAAAAGGCTTTGAAGTTGAAGCAAAAAGGCATATGGTATGTAGGTTGAAGAAATTCATATGTGGATTGAAACAACCTTCTTAACAATGGTATTTGAAGTTTGATGAGGTAATAACTTCAGATGGGTTTGTTGAAAACAAGTTCAATCAGTGTGTATATATTAATATTAGTGGGAGAAGATTCATTTTTTTGGTTCTTTATGTTGATAATATTGTGTTGGCTAGCAATGATGGTAATTTGATTTGCTTTATGAGTTAAAGTAATTTTTGTATATGGTTTTTTATATGAAAGACCTTGAAGAAACCTCTTTTATCCTCAATATAGAGATTCACCATGACTAGGGTTGCAAGTTACTGGAATTATCACAAAAAGCTTACATTGAACGAGTACTTAAGAGATTTAACAAGTATAAGGGTGGTGAAAAGAGATAAGCTTAGTAATAAGAAATGTCCTTAGAATGATGTGGGAAAGACATCTATGTCTCATGTTCCTTATGCTACTGCAATTAAGAGTTCAATGTATGCTTAAGTTTGTACTAGATCAGACATTAAATTCATTGCGAATGTGTTTGGTCATTATCTTTCCAATCCAAGTACTGATCACTAGATTGTTGTCAAGAAAGTCATGAGATATTTACAAAGGACAAAAGATTTCAAGCTGGTATACAAGAGGGATGAGAATTTTGAAGAAGTGGGGTATCCTGATTTAGACTTTGGTGGTTTTGTGGATAATTACAAGTTCACTTTAGGATTCATTTTTATGCTTGCTGGTGGGGCCATATCATAAAAAAGTGCAAAATAGACTTTGATAACATCTTCAATCATGTATGTAGAATTTGTTGTTATGGGGCAACCATACAAGCAATATGTTTGAAGAATTTTATTACTGAGCTTCAAGCAATTAAATCCATCTCTAAGCCTTTGTTGATTTATTGTGATAATAATGTAGTAGTATTCTTTTCTAAGAATAATCAAATTAGCAGTAAATCAAAACATATGGAAATAAAGTATTTGACAGTTAGAGATCTAGTAAAAAAAATGTGATATTGTTGTAGAATATATCAGTATAGACTCCATGCTAATAGGTCACCTAACTAAAGGACTAAGATCTATTGTTTTTCAACATGTAAAGAATATGGGTGTATTAGAATATTTTGATATTTTGGGTTAGTAGGAGGAGTCAGTAATGTATTGTTTGTTGCCTTAATGAAGTTCTTGTTGTGATTAAGCATTCAACATACTTTTTGTATGATTTTCATTGATTGATATTGGTATTGAATATATGTGTATATATTTGTATATATTGTTGTATACAACATGTATCTCAAGAGTATGTTTTTTCTTGAGTATAACATTTATATAGGCATTTCTTTCATACACACACACACACACACACACACACACATATATCAAGATTACTAGTGAAATGTGTAGACTTTGTGAGAAGTTGTTGACTTCATTTGAAGTTGTGAGATTTTTTTTGTTTTATTAGAAACATAAAAGTTAAAGAGAAATCATAAAGAGGACTGTCATGTAATAGTATATAGTTATTATGATCACATCTTGAATGCTATTCATGCCACACTTAAAGATTCATGTGATATGATTGTAAATAATTGTAATTATGAACATCTTATGTTGTTATTGAAACACAATGATTGTTTTGATTCATTAAGGACAATTGTATTGATAAGATTATTTTAGATTGAAGTGTTATTTTTGGACTATGTTGTTTTCTTAGAATTTTGTGGCCACTTTAAAATAATAAAATGTCATTTACTTGGAAAAGATTATTTTCTTAATATATATATATATATATATATATATATATATATATATATATATATATATATATGTATGCATGTTTGTATATGCATATACATATAAAATTTAATCAATATTGCCCAAGTGGGAGAATGATGGAATAATGTGGGCATACATTAATTAAATATTTTTATTGATTAATAAAACTAACTGAATGTGTAGTCTAGAAAGATTTTACTTTATGAGTCTGATGTGATAATCCAGAAATAGGGTCAATACACTTCATATTATAATTAGTAATTTTGAATTGTAAATGTGGGTTAATATAAAGATTATTGGGGTTTTCTATGGGTAAACCCAATTGACTATTTTACCCTTAATAATTAAAATAATACAAACAGGGTCCCTTCCCCAGTTTTTAGATAAAAACAATGTGTAAGTTTATTTTTGGCACCCCATTCATTCATTGCAAACACGTTTTGGAAACTTGGGTAGGAAGACACTGCTCTGAGATTGAAAATCAGCCTTCTTTGCATAACCAATATGGGTCAAATAGGTTTTTTTTAATCTCTTAAATTTGTTAATTACATTGTTTTATAGCCTAGTGTGCAGAATTTATGAAATTTGGCAAAATTACAGTACTCTGTAATGTTAAATATTTGTGTTATATTTCGATTCTGCGTTAACATTAAGTTGTCATTATGTTATGTTTTATGTTTGGAGTTTTTGTGTGTGAGATTATTTATGAGGCTATTATGTTACGACTACACACATTGTTTGAGTTTTATTATTATTATTATTATTTTTTGTAGATACCTTTCGATGCTTTTATTGATGATCTTATTTGAGGGGCAATTTAGAAATATCATGTATGTTCAACCAAGTGTAGTAGCACTTCTCTTTAGAGAACAGTCCTTCAAAAGATGGATGTTACATTAATGTTGATTTATTGTTGATGTTGGAATTGTTAATGTATTGAAAAGGTTATCGATGAATTGTTGATGTTCGAATGTATTAGGGTTGTTGAGGATGATGCATTGATTTTATTTATTATTGATGTTGGAGTTGTTAGTGTATTGGAGAGATTATTGTGGAGGTGGTTAATGTTTTTGTGTATTGTGATACTGGAGTTATTAATGACGATGGATTAATTTATTTTGTCTTATTTTATGTTGTTTCTTATTGGTTGGTACTGAAGTTACTGTAAATGGGATTTCTGATGTTCGCTTAACCATGGGATGTTGTTTCTTTGATGACAAACTGTTTATACTTTGAGAGGAGTATTGAATCTTGTGAGCAATTTTATTTGTAAATGGTGTAAACATGTTGAAGTTATTGTTTATGAATTGATGGAAATATGAGCTCATGGAGGAGTAATGACTGTTGTGCAATTCTGTTTGTAAATGGTGTAAAGATGTTTTTAAAGGATGGAAATATGAGCTCAAGGAGGAGTAATGTTTTGTTTTTCTGTGCAATCCTAATACTACATTCTGTAATATTGGTTTGAAGGAAGATGTTTGACAAAAATCTGATACGGTGCATTTACTCTCTTAACTCAATCAATGATTGATAGTCCTTGATACATTCTTTGCCAACCTGACAAGACTAATCTTATATAAATACTTTGTAAACCCTAATAAGGTAATTTTAATGAAAAGTGAGGAATTTATTCAAAAAATATTAATTCTTTCTTGCTCTAGTTAAAGCTAGAAATAGTTAAGTGTGTGATCTTTCAGCAATATGTGCATCAATTTAGGTCTAAATTTTCAGTTAAAAGAGCACCACCATATACATATAGAGGAGAAATCTAAAAAAAAACAACTTAATTAAACCACACCACAATGTCAATTATAATTTAGCTAAGGTTTTTGTATCGTAATACATTATTTGAGGAAGAAAGTTGATGGCTTTGTATGCCATATTATGGAGAGGCTAAGTAACTTGCAATGGTACAAAGAAATATTTTACACTCACATAATCAACTAGAAATTATAATTTTGATGCTCCAATTATTTAATATCATAGGTATGATATATATATATATAACTGGAGCAAATCCTAGAACTGAAATATCTCATTAGGTATAGTTAGTGGGTAGCCAATATTAGTAGTCATTTGTCCAAAGTCAGTAATATTTCTAATATTCTCCTCTACCTGCACAAAAATTACAAAAAATAAATTTAATTCTTGTTTAATTTGTTTAACTGTCATAAATTAATAAATAAATGGTTAATTCATTACCTTCTCTTGCAAATATTTATTCGCAGCTTTCAGAATTCCTTCCTGCAGATGAAATTCAAAAATTAAACTTTGGTCAGTAATTTAGCTAGGTAGTTTTGGTTTTGATCATTGGTCATTGTCATCAAACTATGTTCAATGACACCATTGGCAATCTATTTTATAGTGCTAATTTTCTGGCATCAAGTGCAGCCAACTTTTCTCCCGAACGAGCATTAATGTCCTTGATCACAAATGGCAATCGACTGAGATCATTGTTGGGGAAACGTATTTTATTTGGTCCTTAGTTACATATTCAAATTAATATTTATTAGTAGATTCAAAATTCAGTTCTTCATGAATGCTTTCCATCTCCTATTCTCCAAGAATAGATCAGGATTTTCAGACAATATAGTCTATATTGTTCGAATAATTATACCCTCCTAAATGTATGTTTAAGTCAGTCTTAGGATTGTTCTGAAGCTTAAATCTTACCTAACTCTTTCAATATATGTATCAAATATATGAACTTTTCCTTTGTAAAAATGGTTACGGGAGATTCTGTTAGTATCTTACTGTCTATAAAATATTTCTAACCAATTAGACTTAAAAAAATGACTAGGTTAGTGATCTCTCATAATTAATCTATATCTTATTCTATAATGCCTTTGAAACATAAAAGTATTTTTCACTTGAACTAAATGGCTGCAAAAGGATACCAAATTTAATGAAGAAAATGAAAGTGAAATTAAACTAACCTTGTTCCTCAGCAGATTGATCTCTTCAAACATAACGTCCATCTACATATCCCATTGTAAATAATCTCATAAGTAATTCTTCAAGAACAGTAATAAACAATATTTTCTCTATTATTGTGCTTTTTATTTATACCTTTGCCGAGCGGATGTGATAAATCCATATCTCAAGATGTTTCTCAAGCAGAAGAAGTTCATTCAATGTCATCATCCCGGCTCCGCCTCCAAATATATATCTGCACGTCACCATTGTAAGCAGATTTCAACAGAAGCAGAGAAAGTTATCTTAAGAAAATACAGAAATCATAATAATTATGATGATTGCATCTATACCTGAGGCCTCTTTGGAGAATCTCAATCTCTTGCTTCAGCATGTTGATCTCCTCAATTGCATCCTGATTTCACATAAAACATTCAAGTAATTTTCCATTTTTGAATAACATCAAGATAAAATTTCCATACACATGTATACTAAACTTTTTCACATAAATGAACAAAGTAAATCGTTCATACATAGTTGTTTGATAATGAACAAGATGCGCCAGGTTGAAATACAACCCATCCATCACAATTAATTTATTTCAATTTGAATTTTTAAACTATACGTAATAAAACTCAGAGTGACTAATTAATTAATTAATTAATTATCTGCAGAGGCATTTTTTAATCTATAACTTAATTAAAAGTACAAGCCGCAAACTAAAGCGAATATCGAGCATTCAAAATACTGTCAGAAGGAATAATAGTTAGATGGTTTTAAATAAATAATTAATTTCTCATTCGGACGTCTTGATACTTTTTATATAAGAATGTTTTGAAAAGTGTCCTCATATTCAACCTTGATTCTTTCTAAGATGAATTATTTTATGTGTGCATGAACTAATTTTCACAGGCAAGCTTGTTACTGAAACTCAAAAATCTCGCCCGTAAAATTTAACTAATCTCCTTCAAGTATTCTTATAAGTAATAACAATGGTCTAGGTTTTATATTTGTATGTATAAGAATTCTAGTGTACAGATTGATATACATGCTGATATGATGAGAATTGTTAAGTGCGTATGTACATGAGTTAAAACTCATCGAATTTGAGTTAACTTTTAATAAAAATAATTCATAAGACTCCTTTTTTTTTTTTTTTTTGGTTTTTCTATCTTGGTTTAACCTGTTTTATTCGCACGCCTGGATTTTCATGCACTTCTAGAGATTTACAGATAATTACAGATTCATATTATAATTAATTTGTCAATAAAATTAATTGTGCCATCTAATGCTTATTATTATTTTTTTTTCCAAAGAAAAAGAGAGAATAATAAAGCAACTTTTATCTTTGAGGTAATAAAGTTGTGGATGCTTTAGCTTTAACATCTTTTACATGGTGGGATCAGCCTCCTGAATTTCAAAATTCTTTTCATCCTTTCTTTAAGGGTTCATAATCTATCACCATATATCGACTTAAAAATGCTATAGCAGGCAACCTTTTTTGTAAGGGTATAATTGTTTATCATTTTCGTCTTATCTAGACTATATGATTTTTATCTTATTAGAATTATAGGGATCTGAATCTGATGCTCTATAATCCTTTTTTCAACACGTATGAATAAATGATGTTATTCCTTTTGTACCATATTCATTGTCACCAATTTTCTAACGGACAGATATTTAGAGCTACAGGAAGCTTTATATATAAATTATAAAAATAAATATAATAATAAACCACATACCGGCACTGCAGCAGGCTGCATCTCCATGGCTGATTGTTCAGTCTGAGCCACTGGATTAGCCTTCATGTACCTCTCTATAAGCCCTTGCATAGTTCTATTTCACACCATCAAAAAAACAAACAAATAAATAAATAAAAATTCATCCTTCACATATGTGCCAGCATGCATGCTTGTGGAAACTTTTATTTGGGATTTTAGCTATATTTATCGCATCAAAAACCATTTGTTGGCTTTCCCACGGAGTGTTCGAAGCTGAAATAGTATCCGAATTTTTCTGTGTTTGTTTGTGTAAATAAAGAAAAAGACTTTGTGCGCATGCGTTTTCATGTAAAGACAGCATAGAAAGAGAGAGAGATTGACCCTTTGGTGGCCATTTCATAGAGCTTTCCATGAGCAGAGAAGATGAAAACTCCAATCTCAGCATCACACAAGACGGAAAGCTCCTTAGCCTTCTTGAGGAGCCCTGCACGGCGCTTGCAGAAGGTGACCTGCCGGTGCACCGGGTTCTCGATACGCTTCATCTGAACCTTCCCACGAGCCATTTGGATTGGTAAGTATGATTTGCTACGGTGAGTGATGTTGTTTGTGTTTTTTTTATGCAGCCAACCTCCCACTAGTGTGGACTAGCTTCGAGGCTGTTGCAAGAGTCTTGGGGGATTCCTCTCAAAAAACTTAACTAAAACTCTGCCTGTATTTTGAGCCTTCTTCAACCCTTATATACTGGCCAGTGGCCATGGATTCTCTTCAATCACTTTAGCGAATTAGAATAAGTGGTCTCTTGTTCCCTTTACAGTACGCTATACTCTTATTTAATCTCTCACTTACCTGTCATTTTAACGTCCTCTTGTTCCCTCAGTTTTTTTATTGACTGTACCGTTTCACTTTAAGATCGGAATAAACAATACTGGTATGTTCAATCAAATCAAATGATGTGACATAATTTCACCTAATAGTGCATTGTACAAGCCGAAATTATAATTTTATTTTGAAGATTATTGAATTTTTTTTAACTATTAGACTTGGACAAATAGGGCCAAGGCTAAACTGGACCAATCCATATATCTCGATCCTTTAGAGAGTCGTACCCTTGTTGATAGGAACTGCTCCGAGCTCTATTTCCAAAAGCAGGGTCCAAACCAAATATTGGTTTAAGCCTTGTCAAACTCATAGATTGCCTAAGAGTGTTGTGGTCCTTTTTGTTTTGCTTTAATTGGTATAAGCGTTTCAATTTAAAAGACCTTGTATGGTTGCACAAAATAGGAGTGCATGCCCGTAAATGATCATTGGTATCAGTAGCAGAGCATATGGGGAGCCAATAAGTTAGCTTGAAGAAAGGCATTAGTTTGATTATTTGCATTATTTCAATATCAGACGTGTGATGTCTATGTAAATTTTGACTATTTAGGGATTGATGTATCTACATATTTGGTTTATGATAGTATAATTTATTCAGTATTAGTGTTACTATTATTACAACCATTTTTCACGCATATCAAGTATAAGTGTACCATTGTTTTGTCTATATTTAATTTAAGTTGTATGAAGGATAGTAGAAATTTTAAGTCATCATGTTTTTCTAGTTTTATTTTCCCTTTGGAGGTATGTATCTTATAGGCCCTATGCTAGGGCTTAGCAAGTCATACTAGGGTATAATCAAGCCGAACTAAGTTAAGTCGTGTTTAGTTCTAGCTCAAGTTGATAAAATGAAAGTTAAGCTTGAAATCAAGCTCTTCATGTTGGTAAGAATATTTCAGCTCAAGCTTAAGTTTGAGACGAGAATGGTTAGTTCAAACGTAACTTAAAAAATTATATCTAAATCTCTTAATTTTAAATAAATTATATTTAAATTTCATAACTTATATTTTACTAGTTCCCTCTATGTTTAAAGTTATGGAGAAAGATTTTATGAGTATAAATGAAAATTTTGAGTCTTTTGAAGGATTATAGATATTTTTACTTAAATTGAGTCATGAACTCGCGAGCTCATTGAGCTGATCAATGCAAAGCTCGAGCTTAACTCAAAATTGTTGAGCATACTAGCAGATAATTATAGATGGCATTAAAGTTTAAAAGAGAAGTAATGAAAAGAGCGGTTGTCATTAATGCAAATCATATACACTTTTGATGAAACAATTTGGATTGGAATAATTGAAGTGTTATCATTTTGATAACAAGTCTTATAGTAATAGAAAGGTGTGTTACTCATTTGACTGGGAGAACTGTGTTGTTTGTCTTCCTTAGCAGCATATGCTCAATTGCTTTACTACTCTATCGGCTTTGATGAAATGGTATGTAATTTAATGTTTGTAGAATTCTTATGATGAGATTAAGGGTATAGATTTAACTCTGTTTGTAATGAATAACTGAGAATAAATATGTTGATATATTTGAATGACAATCAATTTGATGTTCTCAAAATTTTTTGTTTCTGGTGTTTTAGATTAATGTTTTCTTATCTTGGTGTTCTAGAAAATTTCATGATATCAAAGCCTATGACCAGCATCAATGGCTAACTTTTCATGTTTGTCTAACTCTTCGGTTACTCTTGAGAAAATATTTAGTTCAAGACCATCACAAAACTATGTTTTATGTTCAAGAACTAATTTTCTAGTGTCGAACCTGTAGATAGTAACTCCAAAATTGACTAAAGAGAATTACAACTTCTGGAGAATGCAAGTGTTGTATACGATTGAAGCACATGAACTTGAAGATCACTTGATTAATGCGTCGCAAAGTCCTTCACTACTTTCTTTTTGTACGGAATGACTCAAGTACTTCTATTAAGCTATCAAGTCCTCAATTTCATATTTGGAAGACTTATGGCAAATTGCTAATGAGTTGTCTTCTTCCATCCATTTTGAATATATGCTTAGCCATGTTTCTAAATATGAAAATGTTAGTGCAGTATGGATTGTTTTAAAGAATTATTTTGTCGTCGAGTCAGAGGTTGGAGCAAGGAAACTTTAAGAGTACTCTACAGAATTCAAAAAAAGGTCCGCTAAGTGTGCATGAATATATGAGACGGATGAAAGAGATGGAAGAGGCCTTACGAGGTAGTGGTTAACATGTGTCCGGCAAAGAATTACTTAATTATATAATTGATGGACTTGGATTAGAGTTTGATCGTGCAATAGTGCATGTAAGTTCTAAATTTACTCAGTATTTGTTATGCAGAAATATGAACAATGAATTTATAAGATTGCATTTTTTTTTATGAAAGTACATAACAATTTTGTTAATATGTGCACTAGGTTAATAAAGAAGAGAGATGATAATTGAAATCTAAAAATAGATAATGTGACAAATAATATAAGCTTGTTATGTCAAAGCAACTCACTTGTAAAAAACGAAGCAAATGTAAGACTCTAGAGGAGTCGGCGGTGAAAATGTGAAGTTATCAAAATGAGGGTAAAGGTAAGATGTTCCCAGAGCTTATGGTAGTGTGTCGAGTATGTAGTAAGTCTAGACATATTGCTTTACAATTTTACTGATATAACCTATATGGAGGTTTTGGTAGATTGGCTAGAAGAGGAAATAAAATGAAAAGATTGATGAGTAGTCTTGATAATATGGAAGAAAATGATCTTAATAGTTACGTGTTTATACAATTTGCCTATATTGTTACTCCCAATTCTAACTAGACTCAAAGTGGCTTTATAAATGTGAATAACTCTAAAACAATTGTGAAAATTTTGAATCATGCTTAAGGTTATTTAGCCACTCTAGAAACATTGAAAAATCTTAATAGGTGTAACACCCGCTAGTACGTTTTAAGGGCATTATTGTTGTTTTTTGTGATTATTGTTGACGTATGATTAAGTTGGCTTGAATTATATTATAAATTGTGAAATTTAAGGTCCGAGGGGGGTGGGGGCACGGGGGGATGCATAGGATGGTCAAGTCCATGTGTTAGTTCTCATGTTAGCCAAAGTAGATAAGTGCCACAATAGTTTGAATTTAAGTGACACACGACCGTGTGTGTGGGTGACATGCGACCATGTGTGGTGAAGACACGCACACATGGTAGTTTATATTTGCATGTTAGCTAAGTTTTAAAGAGAGTGAAGGGAGTGAAGACAAGTTTAAGCATTTTCTAGATTCTTGGTGACAGCTATAACAGGGTCTTTACAACGAAAAGTGGTAGTGAAGGGAGTGTGAAAATAGGCTGTTGATCACCCTCAATTTCTATTGTAAACGAAGCTCTTTACAACCTTTGATTAAAGTGCAATCTTGTTGTGGATTGAGGAAAGATCCTATGTTGAATGATTTTGTGTGTTGAAGGGTGATCGTAGTTGAATAATGATGTGATTTTGATGATCTTTTGTGATGAAGATTTATGTGTATATATTTGTGGTAATGATCATCTTGTTAAGATGTAGATTTACCCGTTATGGTGAAATTAATGAAATATAAATGATTTGATGAATGTTTAAACCCATGATGATTGTATTGTTGCTGCATTTGTATTGATGCAATGTGAATTTATTTATGGGAATTGCAATTAAGCTTTGATGATCATAGGGTTATCATTTGTGATAAATTAGAGCACTTGAATAATATTAAAAAGTTATTAGGGTTAATTTTGATTGAGATTGATTGAAAAATTGTTAGAAATGCCTTAGTTAAAGAATTGAATCAAGAGAGAAGCATAGAAATCACTTAGGGTGCGATTTAGGTTTGGTCTTCTATTTTTTAGGTTTGACACACAATCGTGTAGTATGGGACACATATCCATGTGCACGAAACCTAAATTTCAGATTGAGTTTTTTTAGCACTTTAGCAATTATTAGATGTTGTTGACCAATGAACGATCAAATAGGGTATGAAGTTCACCCATTTATGTTATATGTACGATTGTATGTAGGATGAAATAACTAAAATAGTCCTAAAGGAAAAGATAGTGAAAAAAAAATTGAATTATGAAAAGTTCAAGTATGGGAGAAGGCACACGCCTGTCTTTGACAGACATATGCTCGTATGTGATAATTAAAGTGGACAAGGGGAGAATACATGGTGAAAAAGTGTTGTTCATGGCAAGATGAAAAAAGGCACCCATGTTATGAAGTGACACGCTGTTAAAAGGATAGTCATTTCTTATGCACAAGAAAAATGAATGCTTATGTACCCTAAGAAGGATGTTTATGTGTAAGAGCAAAGTAATGAAAGAAAAGGAAACTAGGCTAAAAGTTTATAGGTCATCTTGAGAGATAGTATAAAACTTTTGGGTACATAGCAATATCCAATGGGCCCAAGAGATAAAATTATATTAGGGCAAGAGTTATGATTACGATGAAAGTTAAGATGAGCCATCAAGATTAATGTAGGCTAGACATCACAAGGTCATTATAAGGAGACACTCTGAGTACATAACCCTTACAGTGCCTATAATAGGGCATATTTACAGTAGGACATTATACCCACAATAGGGTAATAACTTATAATAGAGCCTAGTTATGATGATGTTTGACAATCTAATGGTGGTGTATATGAGTAGACTGCAAAGTGAGTGCTTACATGGCCAAGGTGTCAAATTCCTATATTCAATCCAGTTCGATTGACCTGGTATACAACTAAAGGACTTAGCTTTTAGATGATATGGTCACACCAATTAGGCTTATAGGGAGTGATTTTTTAATGACTCAAGGGGACATTGTTCAACCTAAAATTTATGATATGCAACCTAAACATTCTCAAGTTTAGTATAAGTTACATAAATAAGATATAAAACCCATTATCATACTAATGAGAGTTTAGTGCAGACTACAAATAACAGAGTTAATATGAGTCGAGTCAAAGGCCTTATAGGGATTATATAAAAGTAGTAGTAGAGACTTATACTTATTGGTTGTTTTATTACTCACTCCCTAACTTTCATGTGCGCAAGTCCAAATGGTTATGATAGTCATAGGGCAAGTGGTGGTTAACGAGTATAGCATAGTTAAGGTCATTTTATGTTAATGTATTTTGCTACAATTCATTTGATGTTATGGATAATATATTATTATTTAGATATCCTTTGACATGTTTTCATTGGATAATAATAAGATGAGGGTATTTTGATAATTTTACTAGGTTATATGTTATGTTAAGTATGTTTTAAAATAAATACATGTTCAAGTAATGTAAGTAATGATATCTTCCTCTAGAAGGCAGTACTTTTTTACAAGTTAGTATCAAAACATGATTTTGATGCCCAAAGGATTTCTGAGGAATATGCATAGCTAAGCTTAGTGAGAATGTAAACCCCTAATGCTATAGTGACGAGTTTTTAGGATAATGAGGTGAACAAGAAGAATTGTCGAAAGTAAACAAACAAGAAACCTGTAAAAGACTTAAAGTGGGGAGCAATTCTCGAGATCCCTAGACAAGCTTGAATACTGATGATATTAGGAATTTGATTAGAAAGTACTGAAGGAGCAACAAGGTATCTATTTCAAGTAAGTGAGTCAGTTCAAGCACCACCGACATAGGCATAAAGCTCAATGGAAGATAAATCCACATAAATAATAGTGATAGCTATGACTCAACTACACCCTATTTTTAATTTTCCTCGTATACACTAGCCCCAAAAATTTGCAGGTGTTAAGGATCCAATTATAGCTAAGGAGTAGCTAGAGTCAATTAAGACTATTATGACCCTTTTTGATACGGTTGTCCAAGAGAGGATTAGATAAGCCACTTACATATTCCAGTCAAATGCTAAGGTGTAGTAGAACTTGGCCAGAGATGTGGTCAAGATCTCAGAGATGACTTGAACTAATTTCAGAAAAAAGATTTAAGGCAGAGTACAAAAGTGCAAATGTGACCTATATTAGGGCTCAAAAGTTCATAACACCATATCAAGCTCAAAAACAGTGAAAGGATACATCAATAAGTTCAACAATTTAGTAAGGTGTGCCCTAAAGAAAAAAAATACAGAGATTAGATAGTTGAAGAAATTTGTGTATAAGCAAGATCCAGCTATAGCCCTAAATGTGATTATGGGAAATCAGTCACCTTAAACATGTAGTGAGGCCCTAAATAAAGTATTGAGATCATAAGTACTTGTCAAGAGGATGTATGGTGAACTTATTTTTGCACCAACATTAGAGTTATAATCAGACAACACCAATGCACAAAGAGGTCCTCTTCTAAACAAAAAGAGAAAGTGACTATTCTAACCTAAGTAAAACAAGAAGGGTTAGAAGTGTAACAAGAAACAAAAGACACCAAAACTCTAATTTGTCAGAGGTGTGGCAAGCATCACAGAGGGAAGTGATTGACTAAATAGAGAGAATGTTGTAGGTGCCAACAACTAAAATGCATAACCAATTTTTGTTTTGGAGTTCTAGCTCAAGTTGAGCAACCAATAAAAAGAGCTACTACCAAAGTATACATCAATACTTAAGGGCTTACAAAAGCCAAGCTATCTATGGTAGGTCAATAATCAATAATGAAATGCTTTTGCGATAGATTGTTGAAGTTAAAGGTAGACAGGCAACTATTAGTGGATTGATAGTCTTTAAGATTCCACATATGATATGATTCTAATGATAGATTTTATGAGGAGATATAGAGATGAGATTGACTATCATCATAAAAAAGTTCAGTTTAGACTTAAAAATAGAGATCAATTTGATTTTGGTGAGAAGCGCATCAAAAGTATGATGACCAGTGCGATGAAGGCAAAAAGAAAAATGGTTAAGTAAAGAGTGCATAGGTTTTCTAGCTCACGTAATGAGTGACGTGGAATCAAACCCGAGTATTAATGAGACACTAATAGTTTAGGAGTTTCTAAATGTTTTCTCGATAGATTTACTAGAATTAACTCATTGGAACATCGACAAGTATGTCTCAAGAGCAGTATAGTCATTTCACTTATGTCAATATAAGTTAAAAAGTCAAAGTTTTTAATTTGGGTGACACACAACTGTGTGTGGGGGAGGCTACACTCATATGTCTCTGCCATATCAACTAGACAAGATGATTTAGTGCAATATTAATTTATAAGTGACACATAGTAGTGTGTATCTTGACACACGCTCATGTGTCTAGGTGCATAATTGGTTATTAATTGGTCAATCGTGTTGACTTAGAGGTTAGAATTCAGAATCCTAAACCACTTGAAGCCTTAGAAAAATGAGAGAATAAGAGAGTTTGATATCTCAGCTATCGTGTAACATCTAAGATGAGCTCTCTCCAACAACGTGGTGGTGAAGAAACTAGAGAGAATGAGGCCTAGTTATGTGTGACTATCTTGTTATAATAAGGTAAATAGGATCTGCCTTCTTGCTTGGCTCGTCTTTAACTATTGTTTATTGATTAAATATGCCTTTTTGGATATAAATATGCATGTGTACATGTATGTAATCAGTTTTGTTGAAAAGAAATTAATTTAAAAGGTAAAATAATGCTAAGAATTATACTGATGTAAGTATAATCATAAAATCTATGATATCGTTGCTAACTATGCATATTTATGTGCTTACATAAGTTAGATGATTATTATAATATGTTTTTGATTAAGTTTATTGCCAATAATCCAAATTCGAAAGAGGGTTTAAAGTATAATCTTGGTAGGGAAAAATCAACCTTATAACAAACCTTAGAAAAGTTATAGTTCATTTTCTTAATGAAATTATGTTTAAAAAGACAGTGAATCATGTAAAAATGTAGTATGATATGTTGTTGATGCTTGTATATGCCTGAGGATCAAAAAAACATCTATAGAAACTTAGCTAAGGTGTGTTTTTAGGCCTATTCCTATAAGTTGGAGTCGATAAATAGTCATATGGTATGAGATACACGTCTATGTGCTCGACCTTTAGACTTTAGGACAAGTTTTCTCGACCTTTCAATGACTGTCAGACTTCCTTGACCGATTAGCAGTCATTAATAACATGTAGATATTATATACATAGCTTTAACATAGCTAAATAATATGAGAATTTATCGAATTACTTTGTGGAAAGGCACAATTAAGACAAAATTAGGTAAAAACAATAAACAAACTGATGGATACATAATCGTGTCCTTAAGAGATAGACAATTGTGTGTCTATAAATAAGAAAGCATGAGTAAAAGTTGAGCGTGATCCGTGTGTAAGAAATGCATATGCTCATGGGTATAGGGTAGAAGGAGAATTTGATTAATAAACTAGGCTAGAGAGATAATGCTCATCCCAAGAAAAAGATTAAATCTTCAGAGTATGTAGTAATACCTCTTGTGCCAATCAGTTAAAGTATATAGAGAAACTATCAGCTAGGTGGAAGCTGAATAGATATAAGCATGCTAGTTATTCTAAGATCATTATGAGAGGCTACCATGAGTAAGTATTCCTAACACCAGACCCTGTAGTAAGGTAACAATTGTAATAGAGCCCAGTTATAGTACATCATAGTTAGAAAATAAGAAAGAACTCACATGGCTAAGGTGCCAAATCTTCGTGCTTGATCTAAACTGATTGGTCTAGTATTCAATTACAATATAACTTTCAAATTCAGATGCTTTTTTCGAGTTTAGTAGCATCACATTTGATAAGAATTTGAGGGAGTGGTTTCTTAGTGACTAGGTTAGGACAGAGTTTGATCTGAAAGTAAGATATACAACCTAGTTAACCCTAATTTAAGATATGAGCACCAGTTCAGTTACTAGGACCTATCACGTTCAGTAAAGAGTTCGATGTCAATCCCAGAAGATAAAGTTAGGGTCAAAGGCATTTTGAGGAATTTAAAAAATATACTAGTTTGAGTCTCCTACTTATTGAGTATTTTAACACTCATCCATTTACTTTTATATGTAGAGATACAGGTAATAGTGATGATTATGGGACTAGTAGAGGTCAAATGGCATAAAGTTGGAAGCAATTTTGTCATTTACCAAATCTCTGATTACTTTACTTTCAGCTTATGCTAGTACTATGTTATACTTCATGTTTTTAATTATTTTAGCTTTATGAATATCTTTCGAAGATTTCTGACATTAGTTATTTTTTTAAAGGGTATTTTGGTCACTTATCAACCATATTAATATAGAAGTTCTATTCAAATGTTAATTGTATGTTATGTCTTCTTTTTTCAAAGTAATACTCAAGTAGTCAATTTAAGTAGCACTTTCCTTCGGATGACAGTACTTTTGGAGGGGATTATTATGAATTGGTATCAAAGCATGATTTGGGAACCCTAAAAGATGTTTTGACAATAAAAATGTTTCTGAAAACAATAGTATAGTCTAGTAAGCAAGAATGTAAACCCCTTACACTACACTGACCATACCCATAATCGATCATTATAAGTGTAATTTATATAAATACCTACTAAGTTAATATGAGGACTAACAAGTGAGGTTTTAGGAAAATCAGGAGAACTAGAACAAACACCAAAAATAGATAAGTTGAGAATCTCCAAAAGAGCCAGAGTGAGGGAGTAACACCGTCGGTTCCCTATTCAGTTTTAAGTGCTAAAGATGTCAGAAACATCTTTAATGAGACGTTTAAGGAACAAGAAGGTGCTCCAGCTTAGGTCAGTGAGTCAACACCAGTCTCTTTGCTAGAATCACAAATATCAGTAAAGGTAGTTTTAGCACCCACAATACAACAGTGGTAACCTCATTCAAGACCTAGTTATATCTCATCTTTAACTTACCTAACATGTACTAGCCTCATAAATTTAATGGTGACTTAAGTAAATGGAGAGTGTTATGGCCTTGTTCAATATGACTAATCAAGAGAGAGTTAGATATGCCACCTACTTCTTAAAGTCCAATGTTAGAACTTGGTGGAACCTAGTCAAAGAGACGACCCAAACCTCAAAGATGTCTTGGTTCGAGTTTAAGAGGAGATTTGAAGTAAAATACAAAGGAGCTAATGTGACCTATATTAAAGCTCAGGAGTTCCTCATATTAACCTAAGGCACAAATATAGTAAAAAAATATTAGACCAAATTTAATCATTTGGTAAGGTATGCCTTAAAGATAGCCAACACTGAGAGGGGACGAATAGAGAAATTCGTCTATAGGCTTAAGCCAAGTATAGCTAGAGTTACCATAACAAGAGCATAACCACCTCAAACATATTGTAAGGCTTTAAGTAGAACATTGAGGGTAGAGGTCTTTGTCAAAAGGATGTATGGTTAGAGTTTTACCTAGATGGTGCCTCAATCATCCTTGATTTTAGTACCAATGCCATTACAATAGGTAAGCTATAATAATGCCCCTATCTAGAGTGGTCTTTCCTCAAGAAAAAAAGGAAAAGACCTTTTCAGGCCTGAAGTAACAAGAAGGGCTGAAAGAGTATTAAGAAATAAAGAGTTCCAAAGATTCCTCCCTATAAGAAGTGTAATAGACATCATAAAGGGCAATACTTCACAAGATAGGTGGTCTGCTACCACTATTGTCAACCAAGACATATGGCCAGATTGTGTCTAGTAGCCCTAGCCTAACCTGAGTAGCTAATTAGTGAAGCCACTACCAGAGTCTTCACCATCACCCAATGGCTAGTAGAGGCTAACTTGACAATAATCACTAGTCAGATTTTTATCCTTAATACTCTTATTTACATTTTAATTGATTGTGATGCTACACATTGTTTCGGAGCCAAGAGTTTAGTAGAAAAAAACTAAAAGTACAACTAGTTAAGGTGACCAAGAGGATTAAAATAGAGTTACCAGATGGAAGGACAATAATCAATAAGGAAATAATGTTAAAGTAAACCATTGACATCCAGGGTAGACAACTCCTCATGGACTTGATAGTGTTCAAGATGTCAGACTTTGACATGATCCTTAGGATAGACTTTTTAGAGAGGAATGAAGCTAAAATCGATTACCAGCTCAAAAAGGTTTGGTTTAGCCTAGAAAATGAAGATCAATTTGAGTTGAGCAAAATGCATACTAAGAGCTTGTTTTTCAATACCATGAAAGTAAGAAAGATATTGAGTAAGGGGTGCACAAGCTTCCTAGCCTATGTAATCAATAAAGCAAAATTAGACCCAAGTATAGAGCAAACGTTAATGGTTCAAAAGTTCCAAAACATTATTAGGTCTAGCTCCTAAGTGAGAGATTGAATTCCATATTGAATTGGTGCCAAACACAACAACTATTCCAAGGCATCTTATAGAATAACCTCAGCCAAGCTATAAGAGTTAAAAAAGCAACTCCATGAATTGTTAGAGAATGGTTTTATTCAATCAAGTCACTCTCCCTAAAAAGCTTCGATTTTATTCATTAAATAGAAGGATAGGTCCATGAGAATGTGCATTAACTATTGAGAGCTTAACAAGGTGACCATTAAGAGCAAGTATCTATTGCTTAGAATTAACAACTTATTCAACTAGTAAAAGGGTTCTTTGGTGTTCTCAAAGATAGACTTAAGATCCAACTACCACCAGGTAAAGGTAGTTAGGCAAGATATTCCTAAGATAACCTTTTAAAAAAGGTATAGACATTTTGAGTTTGTTATAATACCATTCAGACTAACGAATGCTCTTACAATGTTTATAGCTTTGATAAACATAACATTCTATGACCGTCTAGATTAGTTTATAGTATTCTTCATAGACGACATCTTGGTTTTTTTTTTTTATGAATCATGAGGAACATGACTAGCACTTGAGATTACACTACAGGGGTTAAGAGAAAAACAACTATATGCTAAATTCTCTAAGTGTGAAGTTTTGCTCGATCGAGTAACCTTCTTAGCGCATTAGTATCAACAGAGGGGATATTAGTAGACCTGAGTATGATTGAGACAGTAATAGATTGGCAGAGGCCAAAGACAATCAAAGAGGTTCATAGTTTTCGAGGTCTTTCAAAGCTCTCACGAAGAAAGAAAATTAGTTCTAGTGGAAAACTTTGTGTGTGAAAAGTTTTTAAGAGAAAAAAAAAGGCTAACATTCATTCTAGTGTTGGTACTCTTTGAAAATGGTTATTATAAAAAATCTCAGTTATATCACTAGAAGTGGATTAAAACTGTAACAAAATAAAGAATATTATAGAGTAAACCACAAAATAATATATGTGGTTGTAAATGTCATTGATTGTATACCTATAATACACACAAACATTGGATGGATATATATTAAGAATCTATGAAAATTAAATTTTTTGATAATTTAGATCTTATCGATCTAATGAACCTTTCAAGCTTCTTTCAAGAATAAAAATATAAGTCACTTGATTAGTCACGTGAATGCCCAAAATTTTTATAATTAAATTCCATTATATATAATTATTTTGAAGTCATGAATTATTTTATGTGTTGTATTATCATGTTCTCCTTCCTTTTACTATTTTATGTACATTATAACTAATGTACTTATTAAATGAAAGGACATGGACTCCGAAATTGAAGCATCAAATTCAAAAGATAATGATGGAGACCTGTGTTTGGTGGATAGTGTAACAATGCGCACAATTCTTAAAGAAAAGAAAAATTTCCTAACTTTACACTCATTGAAGCTAAAGTAAACACTATATCAAGATCAATAAATTTGATTAAAACCTTCGAAAGAGCTACATTTTTGTTCAAAAATAAGATTAAATTAAGCATCAATGATGCATTATATTCAAGTAGATCTAGAAGAAATCTACTTAGTTTTTAATATATAAGAAATAATGGTTATCATATTGAAACCATGAGTACAAATATTGTAGAATTCATCTGTATAACTAATAATGCCTCCAAAAGAAAACTTATACTAAAACAATTATTCACTTTACCATCTAGATTATATTATACAGTCATAAAGATAATTGAAACCTATGCAATATTAAATCAGAAATTCTTTAATCCAAAAGTATTTATGTTTTAGTATGATCATTTAGATTACCTAAGATCTACAATAATGCATAGGATTATTGAAAATTCACATAGATATACATTAAAGAATCATAAGATCTTATTGTCCATTGAAAAATCTTGTATTGCCTATTCACAAAGCAAATTAGCAGTCAAGTTATCTCCTTCCAAAGTTAGAGTTAAATCTTCATCATTTCTACAAAGGATTCAATGGGACATATGTAAACCTATTCATCCACCAAGTGGGTCATTTGTTAATTCATAGTCTTAATTGATGCATTTGCACGATGGTTCCATCTTTGCTTATTGCTAACTCGAAATGTTGTATTTCTTAAACTATTAACTCAAATGATCAAATTAAAGGTGTGTTTCGCAAATTATTCGATCAAATCAATACGGCTATATAATGTTGTTGAATTTACATCCAAAACATTTGATGATTGTTACATGTCTATAGGGATTGATGTTAAATATCCAGTCTCATACATCCACACTTAGAATAGATTAACTGAATCTCTCATCAAATGACTTTAGGTAATTACATATATTTTATCACTAAAAACTCAATTATCAACTTCGATGTGGGGACATGTTATATTACATGTTGCAATGTTAATTCACGTGCGACATTCTTCTTATCATCAATATTCTCTTTTACAATTGGATCTTGGTCATTAACTTGATATATCTTATTTAAAGATATTTGATTATGTTGTATATGTTCCTATTGTGTCTTCTTAATGCACAAAAATAGGACCCCAATATCATTTGAGAATTTATGTTGAATATAATTCACCATCCATTATCAAGTATTTGTAACCATTAACAGACGATATTTTTATTGCACGATTTACAAATTGTTAGTTTGATGAGACAATATTCCCACTTTTAGGGGAAAAGAAAATGCCTCTTAAAGTTAGACATGAACTTATTTGGTATGTACTTACTATGTCTCATCTAGATCCTTGCATATCCCAAAGTGAAACTGAAGCACAGAAAATAATGCGTTTATAAATTATTGCTAACCAAATGTCTAATGCATTTGTAGATATAATAAAAGTAACGGGATCACATGTAACAGTTTTCAACGCACTAACAAAAATTAATGTGACTACTGAACAGTCCATTCGAATTGTGAATGATTAATCTATTGCACGCCAGGAATATGGTAGACTTATTGGATAAAATGACACTTTCCCTAAAAAAAGAAAGGTAAATAATCAAACAGATATCAATCATGATAATCCATACTTTTTAATATTCCTCTAGAATAGGTTATGGTTCCTAAAGAGACTTAAGCCCCTGAAGTGGCACAAATCTTTAAAAACAGGAAAATGATAATACTGAAATATCTTTAAATTATGCTTACACACAAGAGATGTTGAACCATGAAATGGTTAACATTCATGATGTATTCTCATTTGCAGTAGCTATTAAAATTATGAATGATGATGATTTTGAACCATATACTATAGACGAGCGCAAACAAAAACATGGTTGGCCTAAGTGTGAAGAAGCAATTAAAGCAGAATTAACATTTCTAGCAAAACATCAAATGTTTAGGCGAACACCTAAAGACATACAACCCATTAGATATAAATGGGTATTTGTGAGAAAAAGAAATGAGACTGTTAGATATAAAGCATGGCTTATAGCATAAGGTTTTTCCCAAAGGCCAGGTATAAACTTTGATGAAACAATGCACCCGTGATAGACATAATCATATTCAAATATTGAATTAGTTTAACAGTCTCTAAAGGACTCGATATATGTCTAATAGATGTAGTTACTATTTATTTGTATAGAAACTTGGATATTAAAATTTATATGAAACTCTCTGAAAGATTTAAATCACTTAAAGCAAAAAGGATTAATCCAAGAGGCATGTACTCAATTAAATTACAAATACCATTGTATAGATTAAAACAATTTGGAAAAATGTACATATTGAGCACAATATAAATGGAATATTTATCCATCAATCAACGTATATTGAAAAATTATTAAAATGTCTTAATATGAATAAGGCTTATCTTTTGAGCAACCTAATAGTTGTTTAGTCTTTCAATCCGAAAAAAGACTTATTTCGTCCTAAAAAAATAGATAAAAAGATACTTGATCATGAAATATTGTATCTTAATGTAGTGGAACCCTATTATATTTGTTCCAATGCACTAGACCAGATATATCTTTCACAGTAACTTTATTGGCTTGATTTAGCTCTGCACCAACCATTATAACTAGAACAGAATCAAATATATATTTCATTACTTATGTGGGATTAGAGATTAAGATTATTTTATTCTGTCAAATTCTTTAAAAATTCTAGTTTGGTTGGATATGCAGATATTAGTTATTTTTCTAACCCTTATAAGGCCTACTCTCAAATGGAATTTTTTTTAACTTATAATGATATAACAATATCCTAGTGCTCCAACAAATAGACTTTGGTTACAACATCTTCAAATAATTAAAAGATTCTAGCACTTAGGGTCTGTCATCCATCATATTCAGAATACATGTAGTTTTCCTCTTACAACAAACATTCCTTCCATGTTATATCAGGACAATGTAATATGTATTACTCAAATTAGAGGTAGATACGTTAAAAGAGACAAAACCAAATAAATCTAATTGAAATTCTTTTCTTTTACACTTATAAGCTCCAACAAAGTCAAAAAATTGATGTCAAACAAATACAATCCAGTAACAACCTTGTAGATTTGTTTACAAAGGTATTACTGTTATCAACATTTAAAAAATTAGTGTGTAACATTGGTATGTAGCAACTTAACAAACAACTAAATTAATTTCACCACAAAGAGAGGGAGCATTCATCAAGAGGCGTAAATTTTTGAAGTTTATCATATATTGGACAAAATATATATTATATTTTTTTTTCCATCACTACGTTTTACTTGCTGGCTTTTCTTAGTAATGTTTTCAATGAAAAAGTTTAAATATGTCCAACTTCATTTTACAAGATATTAAATAATTACGTTCTTTTTGCTTTAATTTTTATCTCACTAAATTTTTCTTTAATAAAGTTAATATAATTATTAGTAAGTAGTAAAAATATAAGGAAAAGTGTTATATATATAGTAGATTTTTCTACCAAATGCAACACAATTTGAAAATTTTATGGGAATGAATATAATGCATTGAAGGCAGCATTTATTGCAAACCTTGGGAGATTCAATCGAGCAAAGAATTCCTTGCCTCTATAAGTGTTTGGTCGTAGAAAACTTTTTCTATATAAGGGCCCCCCCACCTTGTGTTTTGCTCTCAATCTTCAAGCTATAAATCATCTATACAAGTATGCTAGTTTCAATTCCCTTTCATTTCTCTTTCGGAGAGTCAAATTAATAACATCACTTCAGTTTTGCTCAATAACTCACATAGAATATGACTAATAATATATTAATTGCAAATCAAGAGTTCAACTAGAATCAAAACCCAATTTATATTCAAAACTCATCATTATTAATGCAACAAATTTTCTATTAAAAAGCATTCCCCCGCTGCAGCCCGGGTAACTACGCTTTTGAGAAATGATTTTGTGAGAATGAATTTATCTACAAGCACTTTTACTGAATAAAGTCTTATCATAAATCACAAAAGCATTGAGGCATGGCCGATATCCGGTGGTGAATACATTGATTTTGAAACATAAGATTCACGACAGTCAGCATGGTTTAAATAATAAAATATCTAACTTTATTTAAAACTTAATCTTTCAAAACTTAATTTTCTCTCATTACATCATTTTGGACAAAAATTGATCAACTTAAATCAGAAGAAAAGAAAAATGCCACTATAATCCGTATAACTATTCGATAAACTTATAATTATTTTATACTACAACAACCTAGCATATATGCATTAATTTGTTGTTCAAATTCCATGTGAGTAATATTCCGTAATACTATAGACTTTCTCTGATTTGACAGAAAGTAGACCCTGCAGAGAAATATATAATTCCTGGCCGCTTATTCTCCTTCAACTTCTCAATAGTGGGTAGCAGTGCATCGCCCCTGCTAAATTGAATAATTTAGTGCTCTTTGTAGAACATTGGAATGCTTAATTGAAGATTGAAAGACGGCTTTTTGTGGGGAAGCTGACAGTCTAGTCATGTTGCAATTAGCCTTTCATGTGCAACCCATCTCTTCATCCACCAATGAGCTAAGCCTATGTTGAAGTTCCCTCTTCTTTTCCATTCACTTTTTCCTTATTTCTTGGCCTTCACGCCTTGCCCTTTGTTCCAATGACAAAAAATCTGAAGCATTTAATAGCTTTTCAATCGTATAAATAATCTTCTTTTTCAAACTTTAGAAATAAATTAAACCATAAAAAGTCAGGACAGCACTTAGCCAGTAGCCCCCATTCCGCATCACTTCCACCTTTTCTCTTCTTTTTTAAATAATAAGTTTCCCATCTTAACTTTGAAGGCAAGAATCTCGTAAAATCACTTTCACTCAATAGAAACACTAAAAGAGATCTCCTTTTGACAATCTAAATCATAAGCTGTCTTCTAAGCTTCAACATTCGACACATGTAATTCTCTCCCATGTTGCCCTTCGAGCAAATATATTTTATGCCTATGCATAAAGCTTAGATTCCTGAGGTTTTTGCATACTCACCCCTAACATATAGTGAAAGAAATAAAAAGATTTAGGTTTCAAAATAAAAGATTTACACCTTTAACGTTTTAGAAACAAACAAGTGTAACTCAAAATATTGGTTAGAGTAATGAATGCACCCTTATTTTGTCTTTTATCTAACAATTAGAAGAAGTTTATTTTAATATTCGTGAAATAATTGAAATATAAAATATATTAAGTGATACGAAAATTATTTAAGTAGATATAATCCAGCACAGAAGTTAAGAGTAATTTTAACACCTGGTGGGTTTAAAAAAAAAAAACAAACACACACACACATATATATATATATATATATTTATAAAAGAACCGATCAATGAATTGTTACAATTCCAACTCCCTCAAACCTAATCCAAAACCAAAAGCTCAACAGTAAGAATTGATTGAAAATGGATTATAATAAATAGGAGTATATAATGCATTACACAGAATGTTAAGAAAAAATTACTTAAATCAAATTTTTAGTATTTTTCGTACTACACTAAAAATATTTATAACAAAATAATAATAGGTATTAATATGGTATTTTATGTGCTCATTGTTAGATTACGAATTCTTTTCTAATGGAATATTAACTCCTAATAGAATATGAATTCTTGTTTCTTATGATATTATCTTAAGTTATATTATTATGGGTTTATATTAGATTTATATTGGGTCTTTTAAAATTTTAATAAGAGGTTGTCAATGTTAGGTAGTTTTTTTGCTTGAGAGAAAGTTAGAGATTTGATATAATAATTGTCTTTTGTTCTACTGAAGTAAATATTTATGTGTTACACCCTATCGGCATAAGTATATTATTGAATGAGCAATACTATATGTATTAATAAATTTTACTAACTTATTTATATAAATTGATATGATAATATATGATTAAGTGAATTTAAAATTAAAAAAAAAGTAAACAATTATATTATCTAATCATATAATATCACATTAATTAGTTTGCATAAATAAAATAGTAAAGTTTATTTTTATATATATAATTTTATTGTTATTATATCATGAAAATTTTATATATAATTTCTTGTGTTTCTTTCTTTATTGATGTGCCCTAATTTCAAATTGTTTCTTTGACCAATTATTTTACAACAGTCCTATCATGTAAATAAAACATAATTCTGCCATATACACGTGCAACATATTCTCATATCATGCGTTAATTATTGGGTCAATATTCTAATCGTATGTAAGATATGGTAGAATAGCTTCTAGCATGATGAGAAGATATAGTTTTATATTTTAGCTTAATATTTACCTTATCAAAATATAAAATTTCCATACATGCAGAGGCATATTGTGTTGTTGAAAATTTAATAAGAAATCCTTCCGTCATTTATGAAAAGTTTTTACTTATATATCACAAGCCAAAAGACTATTTCACCACCCCCCCCCCCCCCCCCCCCAAGGTTTACTGAAACGAAAGGTCTCATACTTTAAGTTTCAAAAAATTAAACTCTTATCTGTCATTCACTTTTGTAAAAGAAGATAATTTTGCACAAAAGTTTTTTATTCCATTATTTTTTTAATTAAAATGATGTATGTTTGAAGATAAACTATAATTTTTAAAAATGTTAGAGTGTTAACAAAATTTTTGAAGAGGTTTCTTAAAATTTGAAAATATTTTGGAGGTGTTTCTAAAACTTTTAAATTTCAATATACCTCTAAATAGTTTCAAAAATTATAATTACATCTCTAAAGAACTAAAAAAAAGGACAACATTTTAAGATTGATTAGAGTTTTAAATTTTTTTTAGGCATTAAGTGATGAATTTTAAGATAAAAATGATATATGAATAATTTGATATTTATATTAAGTGTTACTGACAATTTTGTAATTTCAATAAATAGAAAAAATAATTATTTTTATAAAAATTAAACAAAATTCACTAACGAAAGTAGATAATAATTAGAATTTGAGTTTTCAAAACTTAAAAAGTGTGAATAACATTCCATCAAACCTTAGGTGGGATATAGTGATTTAGCCTATATTAATTACAGAAGAATTTTAGAATTCCTGTCTTAAAGATACAACAGCGACTCTTTCTTTTAGAATAAATGATTGGGAAAAGTGACTCAAATAAATAAGGGAATTTGTTTCCTTTTGCTCTTTCTTTATTTTCTTATAGGAGGGAGATGTACTGAATTGGTGGTGATTAGTATGGAATATGAGGAACATTGCATTGTTCCGCTTGAGTATGTGTTAGAAATAAAGCATAATTTGAACGTTGGATTTATTGTATATTTCAAAATATCAAATTGCTATAAAAATATTTATACAACTAATTGGTAGGCATCAATTGAATACACTAATAATACATTATTATGTGATAAAATATTTTTTTTTAATTTAAAATAATCAAATTATATAATAATATATATTTAATTATATATTAAAAAATATATTTTTTGTTACAAAATAATTACCTTATATTCAACCTGATAATACAGTTAAACTTTTAGACCATATTTCTATGTGGAAGTTTAGAACACCACCTTTAAAAATCAATCTAGCTTAACAATTTATCTTTTTTCTTTATTAATTACGTCTTTAATTTTCTAATTATATATTATCGATCCATAGCTCATTGGGCCAATTGTCTCTTAATAACTACTATAGTTTAATATTCGAACGTTGTATTATTTATTCCAATGATAAAGAAATACAAAATTATTATCTCTGGACTACTGGATTGTTACAATGAAGAAACAAAATCAAAGAGAACAATGAAGCATTTTCGAATAGAAAAGATCAACAGTGCATTGCTTTTGTTTTCAAAACCTGTATATTTGACTTTTTAATTGTTTAAGCCAAACGTTGAGTATTGACAAAACTTATTGCTTCATTTAATCAGTTTACCCTGTTAAGCTCCGTTATCTCTAGTTGTCCTACTCTTCACACAACCTTCATCATAATGAAACTCCGTTAGAACAACTAGAGTTAAACTTCTTCGGCAAACTACTTCACACTCCACACAAAACTACTTGAAACAAAATTTTTACTCAACAACTTCACTTAACTCAAAACACACTTTTCACGTCCTTTTTCAAGTTAAACATGAAGATTTAACTTGAAAGAAGAATGTGTACTTTATCCTCCCTAAAAAAACAACCAACCAATGTATGTAACTAGTTAGAACTCCCACTGTTCTTTCTTGTAGCAAGAATTAACAAAAAAACATTTATGATAATACAACAAAAACTTTTTCCGAAAACATATCCCTACCTGTGATGTAGATTCGAAGAGACATGTTAAATTAAAACTTTTTTTTTTCAAAAACCTCAATGGAATATTAGAATTATGATATACAACTTAAACCACATGTGGCATGCAAGAAAGTGTAAACACATTAATAATGGGAAAACCTCAATGACATAAACCATCAAGTCATGCCAACCATAATAATAAGTGTCTCAAATCCAGATAACTTAAAATCAGTGCATAAACAAAAGTACAATCCCATAAAACAATGTTATATATACAAATGCATGAATATCAACTCAAATGTGCATAAATGGAAATTCACAAGCCAAATGGCCAAAATGCCCTTTGTCTCATGCAACATCCCAAAATGACCCATTAGTTCCCTCGTCGCCCGTTACTATGCAAACTTACTTGCAAAACCACAATAAGAATGGTGAGTGAAATCACTGAACAAGTAGGTGATCTCTCGACACGTTATTCACAATATAAACCATAATCCATATGTGTTCTACTCCCAAATCATAATGTCGTGCTCTCAGATGTTTCACAAGCATCCCACATGCCCATCTAAACTATTAATATGCCTAGTGTCATATCTATATTGGCATTGTCATCCCAGATAACTAATGTCAAATGATATATATCAACATCTTAGATGTTTAGTAAAGGCATAGGACATTCCAAATGTCTATCATAAAAGTGCACCCAACACAGTTGTCGATCATGCTTCAAGCTAAGTATAAGGATATCTTAATCACATGAGGAGACAGACTTAGACCTCTTCCTATATTGTAAAAACATCTCAGATGCAAAGGTATCCAACTCCAAGTGCGTGCATAAGCATCCTAGATGCAAAGGTGGCCAACACCAGTGCATAACATTTTTCACGAGTATCTATATCAAAAAGAATCGCCCTAATGTTCTCACTATTACACTGCACACAATATGGTGGCTAAAGTGAAGGTTGAGTTGCTTGTTAGAGATATAGTCATTAACAGTCATATGTTAATAGCGTAAATAATAATAATCAAGGAGAGATAGATAATGGTAAACTTGATCGTGTTTGATTTGCCAAATTTTGACATAATCTTAGGAATGGATTTCTTAGGAAAACATGGATCTAAAATTAAATGTCAAAGGAAGAAATTTAAATTCAACCTAGACAATGGAGATCAATTCGAGTTTGGTGAAGGGTGAATTAGAAGCATGATGATCAATAGTATGAAGGCCTAGAAGATGTTAAATAAAAGATGCACAAGGTTTATTACCCATATAGTAAACAAAAAAGAGAAGTTAGGTCTAAAGGTAGATAACACACTAATTGTTTAAGAATATCTAGATGTATTTTCAAATGATCTATCAAGACTGGCATTAGAAAGAGAGGTACATTAAGCTAGGGTTAGGCACAACACCCATATCCAAGGCATCTTAGTGGAGGCCCCAACTAAACTCTAGGAACTAAAGAAACAATTATAGAAGCTACTAAACAATGGATTTATCAGATCAAGTCATTCATCATAGATAGCTCCAATTTTATTTATAAAGAAAGAGAACAGGTCATTGAGGATGTGTATTGATTATAGGGATCTTAACAAGGTGACAGTTTAAAATAAGTACCTTTTGTCTAGGATTGATGACCTCTTCGATTAGTTAAGGGGAACCTTAGTCTTTTCAAAGATTGATTTAAGGTCTTGTTACCATTAAGTTAGGGTAGTTAAAAGGGAATTCACAAAGACAACCTTTAGAAAAAGATATAGGCATAATAAGTTTGTGGTAATGTCATTTAGGTTAACAAATGCCCCAACTATTTTTATGGATTTAATGAATCAGGTATTATAAGGTTGTCTTGACAAATTTATATTGATATTAATTGATGGCATCCTGGTGTATTTGAAAAATAAGAATAAGCATGAGGGTCACTTAAGGTTTGTCCTATAAAGGTTAAAGGAGAAAAAGCTATATATGAAATTCTCCAAGTGTGAGTTTTGACTAGATTGGGTGACCTTTCTCATGTATATAATGTCAATAGAATGGTGTTAGTGGACCCAATTAACATAGCAACTGTGGTGGATTGGCAAAAGCTAAAGAGTATTAAAGAGGCTCAAAGCTTCTTGGGTTTTACAGGTTGTTACTGAAGATTTGTTGAAGGATTTTCCAAGTTAGATAGGCTTCTCATGACTTTTACTAAGAAAGATACACCATTTCAATAGACCGACATCTATGAGGACAAATTTTTAAAGTTAAAGCAGATATTTACATCAATACTAATATTGACTTTACCTGAAGATGGATAGAAGTTGATATTTACACTGTTGCCTCTCATAGTGGGATTGGGGTTATATTAATGCAATAAGTTTGAATGATAGCTTACACATTTAGACAACTGAAAGACTTTGAGACTAGGTATCTCACTCATGATCTGAAACTAGCATCAGTAGTTTCTACACTAAAAATCTTTACAAATCATATTAGTTTAAAATATTTATTCATTTAGAAGGAGTTGAACATGAGATAGTGAAAATGGTTAGAGTTGGTGAAAAATTATGATTGTAATATTAAATACCACCATAGTAAAGCAAATGTGGTGGCTAATAACCTTAGTAGGAAGGTTTACCTATCATAGATTTTAGTTAAAAAAGAAATCCAAATAGACTTTGATAGAGTACAGATAAAATAAGTCACTAGGGACTTGGGCTTGATTGGAGATCAAGTCAATATTAATAGGGCAGACTTAAGTGAAGTAAGCTATTGTTGAATAGTGTAGTTAGATAATTCAAAGGGTTATAAATAGAGTTGAGCTTGATTTTTAGATAATGGAGGTGGTGTTAAAGTTTTGGGATAGAGCATATGTACCCCAAGACTTAAGTTGAGACAGAGGATCTTGGTTAAAGCCCATAATTTGCTTTACATAACTGATCCCACGGGGTGTGAAGATGCATTAAGATTTGAGAAAGATTTATTACTGGTTGGGAAAGAAGAAAGATATGGGAGAGATGTAGCTAAATGTCTCATATGCCAATATGTTAAAGTTAAACACCAAAGACAATCAAGGTTGTTGCAGTTGTTAAGTATCCCTAAGTAGAAATGAAAACACATCTCCATGTATTTCATTGTATGACTCTCAAAGGTATAGAGGTACAATTCTTTATGGGTGATAGTGTAACACCCATAGATAAGCCCAAGGGCATTTTAGCCTTTTCCTTTGCTTTTAATTAAGCTTATTAGCTATTTCTAGAGGGATGCACACTTATGTAGGTGAGCATACATAATTGTGTATCATTGGCAAAGTTTGAACTTAGGATAAGATAAGAATGGTGGCAAAATCAAATTATGCCTTAGTTAAACATTAGAACACACACCCATGTATAGTAGCATACACGTCTATATGTCACATCCATAAGGTAAAGTAAAAAATGGTGTAACCAAATTTTTCTTTATTCTTTTCACACTCCAACTGCATTAGCTGAGAAAGAATAGAAATAAAGAAAGATTTTGATCATTGGAGGAAACCACTAATCATCATAAATTATAGCCACAGGAAGATTAGAACAGCCAACAGAGGACAAGTTGGTCTCTCTCTCTATTAGTCAAGTCTCATTTTGAATTAGTCTAAAGTTTACAATTAAAGCTTCGATTTTTAAGCAATTTCATGATTACATGGGGATTATTTGGTGCTTGAATATGTTTGCATGATGTTGAATTAGTTTGCTTTTGCCATTATTATGTTATTGAATGATATTTAGAGATTAGAGATAATTTTAGTTTAGATTCACAATACCAAGTGACTTGTGTGTATGTTTGATTGATAAAATATGTTTAGGATGTTTAGAAGCACTTTCTATATATTGAGATATGTATGGATTGCTGGAAATTGATTAAAAATAACTAGAATTAACAAGTCTGTGATCTCCAAATTATGATACATAGTCGTGAAATGTATCATAAATGCCCATGTAACCCTTTTATAAGATAGGAAAGTTTTATTTTTATGTGTTTGTTAGAGGAGAGGCGTATATGATCCTGTGGTATGGGATACACATTCGTTTATGTTTTTCAAAAATGGACATCATATTTATGTAGACACATAAAGGTATAGCTTTAGTATTATCGTATAGACCATAAGAATAGAAGGACATTCAACAACACCAGAGAAGCTAGTTAGCTAAAGGAAAATGTCCAAATATGTAAAAGACTGCACAAACTTATCAAGTCAAATCTTGACCAAAAATTAGAAAAGTTACAAAAAGTGGTTCACCTTTAGTTAGCCATCAACTGTTTAAGTAAGTGGCAAGGTATGTGAAAGCAACAAGTAGACCTGGCCACGGTTCATGAACCGCCGGTTTCGGTTCGAAACCGCCGGTTCACGGTTCGAAAATATAAGAACCCTGAACCGAAACCGTAACAGGACGGTTCGTCTACGGTTCGGAACCGCCGGTTCCGGTTCATGGCCCCGGTTCGGAATCGACGGTTTCGGTTCGAAATCGACGGTTTCGATTCGAAACCGATATTGAACCGTCAATTCTAATACATGATCTTGATTTAATTTTTAAATTATTAATTACAATAATTGAAATTTAAAAGAAAGGCTTGGACTTAATTTTTCAATTAAGCTTCCTACGTATCTTCTTGGGGTTTAGAAGAATCAAAGCCTACGTAGTTCTCTTACCTTTGTATATCTAATAGCTGGCAGTACCCCCTTACCTTATCATTCACCTCCACTATCTTGAGTATTATTTCCCGTCGTCATCGAACTATCCGTAGTTAAATCAAGCGATTCTTCATTGAAGTCCACTTTCATTTCTTGTTGTCGTAATTCGGCTCTTGTCCAATCGTCCACGCATACTTGAGCTTCAATAGATTCGGGAGCCAAACTTGATCGTCTCTCATCCAATATATTACCCCCTTGACTAAAAGCTTGTTCTACTGCGACAGTTGATACCGGTGCTGCTAGAACTTGTTTAGCAATAGCTGTCAATATTGGAAAAGTTGATGCGTGTCGACTCCACCATTCTAAAACTGGAAAGTCTTTACCTATATTGCTGTCACCAAACTCAAAAATAGTAGTTAAATAAATATCAAGCTCCGAGGTGGAGCCTAATGTTCCTCTTGGTCTTTTGCCCCTTTGCATCATAATACGATCACCATAGCTCATATTTTGGGTTGATGATGGGGCAATAGGTGGTAGAGAGGAAGAAGAACCACCATAAATTAATGCATATTCAGCATAAATTTCTTTAATTAAATTCATAATATTAGTTATAGTTAATGGAATATTAACTTCATCTAATTGCAAACATTCATAATATAATGTCAAATAATCTGTGACACCATCTAATTTAAATCTAGGATCAAAAAAACATGCAACAAGAAAAAGTTCTGGAATTATTTTATAGTAATTTAACCATTTTGTTTTCATTAAAGAAACAGCTTCTTGTAAAATAATATCTTGTTCGGCTTCTTGTAAAGCTCCAATAATATTAACAGCTTCATTTAAAAATAAATGAGAAGTGGGATAATAAACCCCACTTAAAGTATATGTTGCATTATTAAAATTTCTTAATACATTTAAAATTTTTGAACAAATATCCCAATGTTGGGGATATAATATAATTTGTGGCACATTTTGTGAAATAAATGAGCATAATAAATCCTTATAATCAAATGACTCGTTGAGTAATTCATATGTTGAATTCCAACGAGTCGGCACATCTTTAGGAAATCTTTTTGGTCTTTTATTATGTTGTTTACAAAATTTACCCCATTCTTTCATAATTTGGGGATGTGTCCATAAATATGAAATTGTTATTTTTATTGGACTAATAAAATTTTTAAGACATTCTAAACCATCTTGTACACATAAATTTAACACATGACATGCACATCTAATATGAAAAAATCTACCACCTAAATTAGGTCTACAAATATCAATTAAATTATTTATTGAGGCAGTATTTGGACGTGCATTATCAAATGAAATTGAAAAAATTTTATAAAGTAATTTATATTCTTCTAATATTCCTTTAATTATTCTATAAATATTATCAGCGGTATGTTGTTCATCAAACACCCTAAATGATAAAATTCTTTTTTGTAATAGAAAATCATCATCTATCCAATGACAAGTTATACCCATATAAGAGTGAACTTGCCAATGGTCACTCCAAACATCACTACATAGAGATACACGTCTATTAAAATTTGTAAAAAATTGAATTAACTCTTTTTTTTGTTTTTTATATAAACTGAATAATGTTCTTTTTAATGTATTTCTTGGAATAGTTTTATATGCAGGATTTAATGCAGTTTTACAATAATTATTAAAACCTAAATTTTCACCAAAACTAAATGCTAAGTGATCTATTGCTACCATTTTTGCAAATTCTTCTTTACTTTTATTATCACTATACATAAATAAAGATTTGTGTGTAGAAGAACCATACCCGGTTATTTGTGTTTGGCCTCGGCTTTGTCCCATTTTTTCCGAATGTTTTGACTCCAAGTGTCTTTTGAATGTCCCGTATCCACCTCCTTGTTTGAATTTATAAATTTGCCTACAATAATTGCAAGCAACATCAAAATTACCATCTTCCTTTTGTATTTTCTTGAAATGAATTTTGAAAATATCGGATGTAGGAATTTTTTGAGATTGTTGTTCCATCTCCATCTGTTGTTGATGTTGTTGTTGTTGCTCCACCTCTTCATATTGGTTTTCACTTTCTTGTGAATGAAAATCATCTATAAATTGATTTTCATTCACATTTGATATATGTGAATATTGACCAAATCTTCGTGAACCGGAAGAATTTCCACTACTTGCCATTTTTTAATAATAAATGAAATTAATTATATAAATAAATTATATGATTAATTATAAAAGATAATAAAAAAATAATAAATAAAATTAATTATAGAAATAAATTCTATAATTAATTATGAATTGTATAAAAAAAATTGAAATTGAAATTAATAAAAAATTAAGAAAGAATTTAATTAAATTTAAGAAAATTTAATTGAATTGAAAGATTGAGAGAATATTAAGAGTTTAAAGAATGAGAATGAGAGTTTGAAGGATTAAGTGAGAGAGTAGAGAGAGATTGAGATTTGAGAGAATAGAATTTAAAGTGATATATATAGAAAAAAACTTTTTTTAAAAAAATAAGAAATAGGGGGGGGTGAATGAAATTCCAAAAAATTGCAGGGGACCAACGGTCCCCTGCAATTCACTGAAAATTGCAGGGGACCGTTGGTCCCCTGCAAATCTCCTTCAAAGGCAACGGTTCCCTGCGCAGGGAACCGTTGCCTTTTTTAATAAAATTCAAAAAAAATTCAAAAAATTTTCAAAAAATTTTCAAATTTTTTTCGGTTCAGCACAGTAAACCGTCGGTTCATAAACCGGTTTGAACCGGTGGTTCCACGGTTTCAATTTATGTGAACCGGAACCGAACCGTAGAACCACGGTTTTGGTTCCGGTTTAGCCCGGTTCCGGGTCTGCCGGTTCCGATTCCGGGTTTAGCCGGGCCGGTTTCGGTCTGGTTCACGGGCCAAACCGGCCCGTGGCCAGGTCTAGCAACAAGGCTTGATACCCATGCAATACATCATACAATTAGTGTTAAGGCACATTGGCCACATAACTCAATTCAAATATGCATGGTAAGAGATTAAAGCTTTTCATATAATTCTTCACTTGGTTAGTGGGATGTATCACAAATGTAATCGTGGTAAGGGCCATCATAGGATAGTTATAAATAATAGTTCTATAGCTAGCGTATATGGTAAGGGAGTGACTATGACCATATTTCCCTATGTGACCAAAATATTATAGTTAGCTAGCCTAATAGGTCATAAGGCATATACATAAGGTATGATAGTATTAGACATGAAAGGTGTTATATGTTTTCACCAAGACATCAAATATGTCAAGCTCAACTTAGCCTTAGTAACCTTTGTGGATGACTTATGTCAAGGTACAAAGGTGTTAAGTTGTGACCACACCGAGATTCACAAATAAAATACTAGGTTTATCAGTTTTATGTATTATTCATGGTGTCAAGAGGTCGCCAAATTACTAAGTGCTTCTACTCACATGTTCTTTCTTATTGTTTTATAGATAAAGGTAAGTAGCATGGCATGCGAGGAGCTAATGGTCTCTTAAGTAACTACATAACACTTGATTTGTAATGATGGAGAATTTTAATGCATGTCAAAGTTTTTAGTAAATTTACATCTTTTTGCACACCCTTAATTATGTGAGAATTATTTATAAGCTCTTAAATTTTGTTGTTTTAATTAAGAAGTCAAGTCGTACATATCTCTTTGGGTCATATTTTGAACAAGTGTATGTATTTAGAGAGGGATGTCACATTTGTTAGTATTAAAGCATGATTTTGGAACCCAAAAAGGTTTTAAGTTCTAATATGTCTAAAAATGCATAAGTTAAGTAAGGAAGGTAACCCTTCATGCAGCATTGATCGCTCTCGCATACTTATCACTATAAGTATTTTTAAACCTAAATTAAGATAAGTTGTATATTTGCTTAAGTTATGACTTGATTTAAAGATAAAGAGATCTATGAGACTAATCAGAAAAGTTCCAAAGGTCATCAACTAAGAGATGAGCTAAGCTAAGGCTTAGGGACAAGCATTTAGTGCTTCAGTTGTGTCACCAACAAATATAGATTGCATTTATAATATGTTTCATGTGTCATTGTTACGCAAGTATATTAGTGACCTAACCTATGTGCTAAGAGTTGAGTGTGTTAAGCTCGAGGATAATTTGGTGTATAAGGAGTGTCTAGTTAAAATTTTAGATAAATAAGTCAAGAAGCTTAGACATAAACAGATTCCTTTAGTCAAGGTTTTATAAAGGAATCATAAGGTTAGAGAGGCTAAATAGAAAGTCGATCAAGACATGATGTAGTAGTTCCCATAGCTTTTTAAGTGAATATGATGAATGAAATTCATGTAAAAATGGGGGATTATAACACCTATAGTTAAGCTAAAGGTATTTTAGTCTTTTTCCCTTGCTTTTAATTAAGCTTATTGGTGATTTCCAAATAGTTACATACCCGTGTAGGTGAGAATACATGGTTGTGCATCGTTGACAAAGTTTGAATTTGGGATAAGATAAGAATTGTGACAAAATCAAATGACGCCTAAGTTAGACATCATGACACATGCTTATGTATAGTAGCATACACATTCGTGTGTCATGTCTAGAAGACAAAATAAAAAGAGGTGTAACCTAATTTTTCTCTATTCTTTTCATACTTCAGTCACACTAACTAAGAGAGAGTAAAGATAGAGAAGGATTGTGGTCACCAAAGGAAGCCGCCAATCACCAAAAATTGTAGCCACGTGAAGAATAGAATAGTCTACAAAAGACAAGTAAGTTGGTCTCTTTTTCTCATTACTAATTAAGTCTAATTTTGAATGCGTTTAAAGTTTGCAATCAAAACTTTGATTTTTGAGTGATTCATGATGACATGGGGATTATTTGGTGCTTGAATATGTTTGCATGATGTTGAATTAGTTTGCTTTTGCCATGAGTATTTTATTAAATGATATTTAGAGATAAAAAATTATTTCAATTTAGATTTGCAATACTAGACAACTTGTGTGTATGTTTGATTGATAAAATATGTTTAGGATGTTTAAAAGCACTTTTAATATATTAATATGTACATGGATTACTAGAAATTAATCAAAAATAGCTATAATCAACAGGTCTACGATCTCAAAATAGTGATACATGATCGTGTAGGGTATCTTATACACTCATATATCCCTTTTATAAAATAGGAAAGTTTCACTTTTCATACATTTGTCAAAAGAGAGGCATACACAATTGTATGGTATGAGACACATGCTCATGTATGATTTTTCAAAAATAGACATTATAATTCTATAGAAGTCCACAGGGATACAACTTCAATACACACCTATGTAGACAATAAGAATTAGAAAAAACCATTTTACCCCTAGATTAAGTGTAAAGAAAGGGAAAAGGAAAGGAAAAAAAATAAAAGAACATTAAAAAAGCTAGTTAGCTAGAGGAAAATGCCTAACTGTGAAGAAGACAACATAGGCCTTTATCAAATCAAATTTAGATCAAAAATCAAGAAAGGTAAAGGAAATGGTCCACTTTTGTTAGCTACCAATTATGTGCGTAAGTGGCAAGGTATGTGAAAACAATGGGCTTGATACCCATAAGATGTATCAAGCATTTGATGCCAAGGTGCATTAGCCATATAACTCAATTCAGGTGTGCATGGTAAGCGATTATGATTTTTTAAATAGTTTCCCACATGGTTAGTGAGATGCATCACATACGTACTAATGGTAGGGGTCATCCCAAGACAGTTATAGATAGCAATAACATACCTAGCATATGTGGTAAAGGAATGATTATAATCATATTTTCCTTTGTGACCAAGATATCACAATTAGCTAGCCTAATAGGCCATTTGGCATGTCTGCAAGGCACGATAGTAATAGACATGCCAGGTGTCATATGCTTTCACTAGGACATCATATATGTCAAATTCATCTTAGGCCTTAGTAACCTCTATGGAAAGCCTATGTTAGGGCATAAGGGTGTCAAGTTGTGACCATACCAAGATTCACAGAAGGAACACTAGGTTTATCAACTCTATGTATTATTTAGGGTGCTAAGAGATCACTGACTTGTTGAGTTTTTTTGCTTATTTTTTTTGGTTATTTTGGTAGTAGAGCTGAGTAGCAGTGCATGTGAGGATCTAACTGTTTGGCGAGTAACTACATAAGGATAAGGGGCATAATCATCATTTTTTGATTTTATGTCATTTATGTGTCATGTTTTCAGTGATGCACATTATGGAATTCTAGTTGTTTTTAGATGCTTGAATTGTAATGATGGAGAATTTTAATGCATGTCAAAGTATTTATTCGGTTTACATCTTTTAGCATGCCTTTAATTATGTGTGAATTAATTACATGGCTTTAAATTCTACTATTTTAATTAAGAAGTCAAGTCATACATGTCTTTTTGAGTTATATTCTAAGCTGAAGTGTGTATCTGAAGAGAGATGTTACAGATAGTGGATTGGTTGACCAAGACTACCTATTTCTTACTAGTGATAATGGCATAGATCAATTGGGTTGTATTTATGTAAATGAGATAGTCAAGCTCTTAGTTTTAGTACCCAATACCATAGTTTTAGATAAAGACATGAGGTTGATGCCAACCTTTTGGACAAGTCCTTAGAAATCTTTGAGTACAAAGTTAACCTTTAGTATAGCTTACCACTCTTAGAGGGATGATCAGATGAAGAGAGTGAATCAGGGTTTGAAGGTTATGTTAAGAGTCTATTATTTGGATTATAGAACAAGTTAGGTTGAGTTACTGCTATTGATTGAATTTGCTTACAACAACAGCTACCAAACAATGAATAAGATAACACCTTATGAAACATCGTATAGTTAGAGGTGTCATTCTTTGTTGCATTGGGATAAGATCAAAGAATGTGATGCTTTAGCATAGTTGATTCAACTAAAGATGACCTAGAGATGGTCGAGGATGTTAAAAAAATAAGAGAAAGAATGAAACAGGCCCAAATGCCAACACGAGATGACATAAGTTAAAGTTCAATGTAGCTAAAAGAGTTTTCATTTGGGTTGCCCCTTTCAAACATGTAATGAGATCTAGGAGGAAGCGTATGTTAGCTTCAAGTTTATCGACCCTTATGAGATTGTTGAAAAGGTTGGTAAGATAGTCTACAACTTGTGTTACTAGTAAGCATAGATCAAATCTATAATATGTTTGATATCTCACTATTATGTAAATATATTTGGGATCCTTCACACATGCAAAAGTTAAGGACATTAAGCTTTCAAATGACCTTAGTTATGAGAAGAAACAAGTGTAGATACTAAACAAAGAAGTCAAAAAGCTCCAAAACAAATAGACTATAATAGTTAAAGTCTTTTGAACGATCCACAAGATTGAGAAGACAACCTAAAAGATGGAGTAAGACATGGAACTGTTATCCCTAGCTATTTCTAGTGAATTTTAAGGACAAAATTCTAATAAAAGGAGAGGAATTACAACACCTATAAGTAAGAATAAGGGCAAAATAGTCATTTCAGTTGACAAGTATTGACCAATGTTGATTATGGACCAGAATAAGTTGAAATTAAATAGAAATATTTAAATTTAGTTTGTGAACAATCGTTTGTGAGCCTATGAATGTTCTTGCATGATCTTCTACATTAGCAAAACTAGAAATGCTGCATGAGTAATTTTTTTATTCGAGGGATAACCGTTCACTCGTAAAGTGAATACTCAGTCATTTAGTTAAAAATTGTGTTTTTAAAAGGCACATTATCATGTGTTTTAGAGGATTATTTCAAAGCACTCAAGTGTTATCCAACTGAGGGTAAATGTGTGCAAGGGAGAAAGACTTAGAATAAGTATTCTTGGTAGTGAATAGTGGTCTCTAACGAAGATCTTAGCGGCAAAAACCACAAAGAGAAAGAGAGGGAATTCACTAACAACCCTTTTCATTTTTTAAAGTCAAATAGGTAAGCTTATAACTTGCATAAAACAAATGATTAAGTGTGTTACTAGAAACGCATTGATGTGTCATGGAATAAAGTATTGCCATGAGTGTTGTTAATTTACATAGTTCTATGGTAAGAACTGTATATAACTTATTTAGAAGCTTGTTGTCTTAACTATAAAAACTTCAAAATGGCATATGGTGTATTTAGATATGTGTGAATTTTTAAAAGTATGATTAGGGCTTAAAGTTTATTTTCTTTACATTGTGAACACAATATGTTTATGATTAATGTGTTTTAGGCATGTTTTTATGTGATATTATTGTCAAATAATATGTTGAAATATGTGAAAATGTTTGGTAGAAATTAAACATAGTTTTTAACGTATTTTCAATTTTCAAGACGTCATGGACGATCATTTGTCAAAGATGAATGATAGCTCCATGCTTGAAATGAAATTTTTATATGCCATGAATGCTTGTTCGCATAATAATGAATGTCTATTAATGACCTAAGGGGGCGTTTGGTTTGGGTAATGTTTTATTACCAAAATAGAAAGATTACCTTGAAGATAGATTACTTAAAAGATTACTGGGTATAAATGATTACTATATTTGATAAAATTTGATAGGTATAAATAATTATTGTGTTTGGTTAAAAGTAATAAAATATTACTAGTAAATTATTTTACTTAAATGCCCTTGAATATAATTATTTTTAAATATTTTTCATATTATTTGTCATATTAATTAAAAATAAATTTATTTTTGTCTCAAAAAATTAATAAATACTAATATAATTATAATAAAATTAAGATTACTTTAGTAATCTTTAAATACCTAAAGTGAAGGTGGTAATCAGATTACCACTTATATTACCTACTACGTCAGCATAGGTAATAAAATATTACTGTAATATTTTATTACTGGTAAACCAAATAAGAGAATAAAAAATATATTATTAAGGTAATCTTTAAAACCTATAACCAAACGGCCCCTAAAATTTTTTTAAATGATGTTGGATGTACGTGCATGCATGTTACTCATTGTTCATCAATGTTAAATAAGATGTCACAAACAGTTGTTCATCTTATATGAACGGCCATGTATAGAGTAGAAAGACATAAATACCCTTAGGACTAGGAATGACAATAATGAAGAAACATGATTGTTGATAGAACACTAATAAATGCTCGTTCACCCAATCATGAAAGCTTGTTTATCATGCATTAGAAGTGAACAACCGTTCACTAGATGCAAATGTATGTGTGTAATGCATTTGATAAGACACAAGACAAAGAAATGAATCTTGAGAACTCTATTAGTATAAAAATAGACCTATCATGTAGTATTATGAGCTCATAATCAAGTAGCTTGAGTTAACATGCATGCATACTATGATTGTACCATAGTTACTAGTACAAGTCTTAGGGTCATTGCAAGGGGGCACTTATAAGATACTTCTTTCTAAAGGTGGTTATGAACCAAGCCAAGCTCTAACACCTCTTGGTTTAGGTTCGATTCGAATGAAAAATAGTTCTATAGGAGTTTGACTCAAATCTGTTGAACTAACATTAAGGATGGTTCAAGTTTGATTTGTATGAAAATGATTTGATTCTAGTTTAGTTTAAGTTTGACTTGAATTTATAGTTCAAATCATGACTTGAATATATGGCTAAGATTTGTGATTTGAATTCGTAACTTATTAAGAAAACGATATCGTTTAATAATTATTTAATATAATTTAAATCAAACAATGAGCCAAGTTTAAACCGAATTAAGCAATCTATTTAGTTCATTAGCCAAACCGAGCAAACTCTTTCTAGCTTAAGTTTAGCTCAGTTTTAAAATGAGTCAAACCTCTTAACTTAACTCAATTCATATTCAAAGTAAATGAATTCGAATTAAGCAAATTTGACTCAAGCTAACTTTCAAGCTTGAGCCAACTTAATTTGAGTCTAGGACTACCTTACATTGTCTGTAATAGGGCACTATTCATAGTAGGACATTTTGTTTGTAGTAAAACTCGACAACCTATAGAAAGGTGTGGTAAGTCATAGTAGGCTCGAGATAAACCATAGTCCAATAGTGGTGTGCAAAGTAGACTACATAGTTATGTTATTTATGTGGCCAAGGTGCCAAATCCATGTTTCAACTTAGTCTAATTGATAAGTCAATTACAATTTATATAAGGTTAAGTAAGCTTTCACCTATAGTGTGTTAAGTTGAGTTTGGATTTGAAGAGATCAATCAGTATGTGACATGTGGATCAAGTATATGAGGTAGTCATGAGGGACCTAGTAGAGTACGAGATATAGATAATCAAGTGGGGGTTCACATCATTAAAGTTGAGTAAAAAACTTACTCACAATGACTAGTTTAATGTGAACCAAGACCAAGGGTAAAAATGGAAAATTAGAATAATTTATATTATGTTCTTACTTACTGAGTGTTCATCATTCACTTTTTTCTTATTTTGTCTATTTTACAAGAAATAGGATCGAGTAATGGTTGTAATTTCCTATGTTTACATAAATCCATGTTTTTTAATAACCATGTGTTTGATTCTTTATAATAAGTTTCAAGTATTTTATTTTCATAATTTAGATACATCCTTTGCATGTTTTCTATACTTAGTTTTAATAAAGACTACTTCAATCTTTTGTTATTAAATTTATTTCATCATTTAATTTTATATTATTTTCCATTTAAATGAAAGTTCTTATAGTTAATATCGGTAATACTTTCCTCTAGAGCGGGGCAAAACTAACTCACAGACTAAGATTGGGGGTATGCTTTTACAACTAGAATGTACAATTATACATAGGATACAATCACGATCATACCCCTAAGAAATAAATAGGACAAAAAAGATAAATATGTATGAATAAAGGAGATTGTACACTCGTGCATGCAACCGTATATACTCATACATGCTTATAAGTGTAGTCATAGCTAGAAATGTTTGAAAAGATTAAGTCATGCACAAGTAAGCATGTATGCATGCTCATGCATATGATAATGCACATCTATATGTAGTGTTATCAGATAGGTATGCTCATCATACATAAGTCATACATAGAAAAGAAAATGTATGCGTATACACTAGATAGTGTACACTCGTACACTTATGTAATGAATAATGAGATGTTAATAATCAAGCTTGTCCTAAAAGATAGCATAGTCTAGATAGTGTACACTTGTATACTTATTGAGGTACTAGGCATGCCCAAGTGAGATGACATTTAAGGTATGAGTTATGATTTAGGGTAAAAGCTAACATGACCCCAAGGATATTAGCGGCTCAAGATTTATATATACTAGTCCTTGGCTTTAGGCCATATATGTCGTTAAAAAATAGTTCCTATGAGTTTATACTTCCTACATTACCTATAATTAGGCACATCTATAGTAGAACATTATACCCACAGTAGGATACCCTTGCTGTTAGAAGAGCCAAGTTTAGTTCAATAGTCCATAGTAGTGTAGGTAAGTAGACTTTGTATCAATCTTCACATGACCAAGGTATGGAATCATTTTCTTGACCTAGTCCAATAGACATAATATATAATTCAAAATTCAAAAATTCACCCAATTCAGAACCTGAAGTGGTTATTTGGTGATTAAGTAGAACCACAGTTAATCCCGAGAGGTTAATGTGGGAATTTAAGATTCTTTAGTTTTCAGATAAGAATAGTAATGCCTACGTCATCATAGTTTGAATTTAGAGATAGACTTCTAATGATACAGTTATAATGGTTTAAGCTAAGGGTATTTTAGGGATTTCATAAACATTGAGTAAAGTTTGCTCCTTATTGAGTGATTTTCACTCACTTGTATTCTTTTTATGTTATGTAGGTACAAGTGATTATAACAGTTGCAAGGTGAGTGGCAGTCACCAAGCTTATGGCAACATGAGGGTATTTATGTCATTTTAGTTTTAGTTACACATTTATTTGAGTTTCAGTTGTCTATGGACATAATTTATGTTATTGTTATACATATGATATGTTTGAGATGTTTCTTTTAATTTTGGATGTCTTTTGTAAGCTTTCGATTGATTTATCTATTACAAGGGTATTTTAGAGAATGTGATATGTGATAGTTAAATTTTTGAATAATGCATGCTCAAATAGTCTAAATAAGTAGCACTTCCTTCTGGAGGTTAGTACTTTTGGCGGGGATGTTAGAATGATAGAGGGACAATGAAGTGTTAAAGTATGCCCAAGAGAGAAAATATAATAGGACTGTGGTATCATGACCATGTACATGATAGGTGAAAGCTAGATAGAACCCAAGATTTACATGGGCTCAAGAATATGAATTTGAAAACATATCTTTGATTGATGATTCTTTAGAGTTAATTTTGACAAAAAAACAATTTTGCATATTTTCTTAGAGTTAGAGTGATGAGATGTGACATAGAGATCTTGTAGAACACATGAGAGACTTAGATATTTCTTAAGTACATGTATGAGACACAAAGTTCCTATATATAAAGAGATTTAATACCACCCATGAAAACATGAGTTTTCTCACTTGATTTTGAAAAGGTCATCACAAGGAGACATCTATAACATAGGTTATGTACCCACGAAAAAGTGTTATACCCACTGAAAGGATGTGTCGGTCACCATGCACCCATAACGATGTGTGTACCCATAGACTGGTGTTACAAGAAAGTTTGTTGATTATCATCCATATAGAGGTGCTAAAACAAGTTCTTACATATTGTGAATTGTGATAACCTTAGATATTGAGTCATATGGTTAAGGTGTTGAATCATTACCTCTAACTTGTTTGATCAACATAGGGATTGATTTTGAAAAAGAATGATTTTGAAAATGCTTTCACCAAAAATTTTGATAAATAATTTTACATGCATTACATTCCATGTTATTTCAATTAGTTAAAGAAAAGTACCCCAGATGATGAGAGAGAATACAAATAGGAATGTAATAACAAAATTAAGGAAAAGAAAGAAGTGATTGACTGTAGGAAAAGATACTCCTACTTATTGTGTTTATCACTTTGTCCTTTTCATCTATATTTTTTAGGAGAGAGATAATTTTACAGTTGCATAATGGTTGGTCAATGATTGAGCAAGCATGAGAGGACTAATTATCATGATGATATGTTTCTATTTTCAGATTGTATGTTGAGACATTATTGTATGTTGATTTTATTTATGACATTGTTGGACATTCTTGAGATACGCTTCATTATTGTTAGTATTTACGACAATTTGAGTTATTTTTGCATTTGATTAAGAGAAAGGATATTTTTAAAATTTTTTATTGTCGAATGAGTTGATTTTAATTGAGTTGCTTTATCATGCATTATTGCTTTAGAGAAAGTAGCGCATCTCTCCAAAGGGTAATTCTTTTAGAGCAGGGTGTTACAAGTAGACCTTTTTTGTTGCGAGTAACCAGCAAATGGATTAGTGTCCCTACTCTTACCGTGGGGTGGCAAGCTTGATTCATTTGATTGTGTCAAGGATGACATATCGATAATTAACATCGTGAGTCATCAACTTAAAGTGTGAGTTGTACGTTCTTGAGTGAAGTCATATCATGAGTAGACTCACACTTGGGAGATGATGCTTGAGGAAAGAAATTAGCACACTTTTATGTAGAGCATGTTGTCTACTTTTGGCGAGTTAAACTTTATACCTTGAGACACATCTATACACTAAGTTTCAGTATCTTGATGGTGCAAACCATCTGTAGGCTACATTAGTATGTGTATGGGAACATGATCATCTAAGGTCTTTCATGGTATCTTTCCATGAAATTTATAGAGAGGATACTCCACCTAAGGTAGACATGTGAAGGGATTCGTTCATCTTCCTAAAGATGTCGAGGTAACAGTATGTTAGAGAATGATGATACATTGGCATGTTTGATGGAGACCTTTCTTCTAACACAAAACTATTGATGATATTTCTTATCAAAAACTAATGTACACAATATAGAACAATGGACAAGATAGGGTATGATAGCACTAGTAAGGATCAACATATACTATAGTGTGAAAATTAAAAATTTTTTAAATCTGTTGAAAATTAGGCACATAGTAGTTTTTAAAGTTGTTTGAACTACTGTTCATGAACTTACTGCATGGTTACCATATTAATAACTCCGGGAAAATATTCTGGTAGAGTGTGAACAAGAGTTACAAAGGACATTCTTGAGAATGAATTGATTTTGGACAATGATCTTGAAGAGGATAGTTGAATTTGTAAGAGAGTCTCTTTATTTAACTTAAGGTGATCATTATCTGATATTAAATATCAAATATTTAATTCTTGTATCTCTTTGTTTTTCTTTTGCCCCTATTTTCGTTGAATAATTTATATTTATAAGATAATGGAAAAAACGTTACAATTTTATTAAGTATATTTTAATATTTAAAGTCAAATAATAATAATAATAATATCGTAACCCATTGATAATGAAAGTATCGATAGGACATTGAGTTAATGTTTTCTATTGTCAACGGAACTCTACTGTATGATAGTACATGTATCAGCTTGACCAATGAAGAAGAAATTAAAAAGAAATTTTTTTTTTAAGTAAATTAAAGAGATATTGTTTTGCTTTTCTCTACCATAAATTCTAGTCACAAAAGGGAACACAAAGTTTGATTCCTGATTATGATAATGTTGACCATAAGCAAAAAGCTTTTCTAGTGATATCGATTTTCTTTTTTCCTTTTCCCTCTTTTCATAAAATCATGCTTGATACTCTTCATCGGTTCTTAAAATCTTAATTATTTTATTATTTAAAAAAAAAAAAAAAGATAGCAAATTTCATCATTGATCATGAGGAATTATTATGTTTTAGTGTCCACAACTATATATTTTGAAGTTTTATCAATAAAAAATTATTTAACGTCTTATGAAAAGACTATGGTTAATCTATCAAATATTACTGGACTGAAAGTTGCTCGTGATGATCCATAATCCATTTGTTGTTAATTATTTGACAATTAATTCATACATAATTCCCTTTCTTTTTGACAGCATGGAAAGCATATACGAAAGGAATTGAATTCAAGCAAGCAGCACCAGACAGCACGCATCTAAACTTGGTGAAGCTAACTTCCCTTTTTTTTCTGTCGTGAACCTTCTTTCCAGTGTGCTTATTTGGGCTTTGACCTTTTCCTTAGCCAGGAACTTTCCTTCTTTGAGCTAATACAAGAGATTATAGTAAGTGGTGGACCCAAAAATAAATATTAAAGAGTAAAGATGATATAAAACTAAAATATAAGAGAGTTAATAAAGAAATAATAAAATTTAAAAAGGTTGAAATAAAATTTAAGAAGTTATATGAATATTTTATCAGTATTAAATTTAAAAAAATTCAAAATCAAGGAGGTTTAGCTAAGGCCTCTTAACCCCTCTAGCTCAACACGGATCTCTGACCCCTTTTACCTCTTTGGTTTGCCACTTACTATAGCTTATGTGCCCAAGATAGTTCATACTCTATTATCTGCCAAATTTTTGGGCATAAACATTTTATTTTCATCTAATAGTCAAAATAAATCCTAATGACATACTTGTTAGTACAATTTTTTTTTTCTTTTTGATGGACACACATACATTTATTATAAGGTCAAAAGACTTATTCCCACCCAAAATTAGTCCATTGCCAACTTTTAACCCTCTGTCAATTTTTAAAATTAATAAAATCCTTTAAATTTGAGAATATTATTGTTATTTAACTAATAATATTAAAAATAAAATAAAAATTTATCTCATTTCTCTTTCTTAATTTTAAAAACTAATATTCCCCCCAAACTAAAATTTTAAAAAGTTATATTTTCTCCTTTTTTAGGGTTAACTCAAAAAGTAACACATTTCTCGACGACGAAATCTACTCTAGCCACCTACTTCGCGACCAACAAGCTTCTTTCTTTGGTGCTCTATGTCACCCTTGGAGACAGACGACATGACTAAATCGACTAAATCTAGTTCATCTTTAGTAAACACAAGTGCCCTTTGTCTCAACCAAATTGAATACGAACACAAGTGTCCTACATCTTGGCAAAATCCAAGATGAACACAAGCGCCCTTTGTCTTTGTCTTTGACAAACGAGATTCGGTTGATTTTGTACAATCATCTATTGTTGGGAGTGTTAGAGACAATCGAAAAAAGAAGGTCATTGGTCTTAGAGAAGATAGTCGGAGCGAATTTCTTTATCAAAAATGTGTTGCTTTTTGAGTTAACTCTAACAAAGGGAAAAACATAACTTTTCAAAACTTAATTTTTGGAGAAAATATTAGTTTTTAAAATTAAAGTGGGAAAACGAGATAAAAATTTATTTTTTAAATAAACTGATTAAATGATAATTATACTCTTAGATTTAATAGATTTTGTTACTTTAATCGCTGAGAGGAGAATATTTGAATTTTCAAAACTTAACATATAACAGTTTAACGTTGGACAAAATCTTGGGTGAAAATAAGTCTTTTGGCCTTTATTGTAATTAAGACTTTTTTCCGTTTCACCAACCTGTTTTCTATCCTTATTCATACACATAACTCCGCATATAAAAAACATGGAATTGTAAAACAAACACAATGGCCAACATCAACTCAATTTAGAGCTTATGTAATTTTAGACCTATCACACATCCTTTATCTAAATCATATATAAAGCATGCTTTATAAAGACTGATCAATTGTGGATTCATAATATTTTAACTCGGGATTTATTATGAGGATTAAAAAATTACAAATCTGTTAAGTTTATTATAAGATAATTTAACATCAACCGACATTTATATTTTTCACATGATATATACTCATAAAGAATTTACTCAAACACTTCTTTTTATAAATTACTTTAACCTAACCGAACTAGAGGACATAAAAGTTTTTCATGATCAAAACCCTTGGTTAGTGAAATTATTTTACAATTTGTTTAATGGCATTGTATGAGTGGGGAGTAAGCCACACAGAAAACCAATTTACAAATGAGTAAATTACTATTTCCAGATCAAGGTTTGAAGATGTTACAAGTTCTCACCTATTAAATTTTTTAAATATAAATTTTCATTCAAAATATAACTCCATTAATAATAAAAACCTTCAGACAATGTTAGGATAGTAAATAATTATTTAACCTTCAGATAGTATCCCTAATTATTTAACTTTTTTTTTTTTTTAATTACAATGTATCCCTTATCATAGTTGCTTGTAATTTGTTGAGTTCGAAAATCAAAATCACATCAAAATGTTGGATTTAGTTGGATCGCTCTAACCAAAGTGTAATCCATTAACTTGAATTGTAGCCAAGGTGTGATATGATGATTCCTATGGACAATTTCTTTTTTAATTTTTTAATCAAAATTTTGGGTGGAAAAATATAGTTTATAACTTTCAAAGATTTGATTTTAGTTGAAAATTTATAATTTAAAAATTCATTGGGTGGAAACTGAATTTTTTTTCAAACTTTCGAATGAAAATTATACTCTTTATAAATTAATAAATAATAATCCAGATTCCCCCAAAACGACCAATTAATCTAAAACATTGAGAATATTATGGCCAATCAAAATCGCATAGATTCCCATAAGACTTTAGTAATTTATACGAAATTAATAAATTTATTTAATAAGAAGCACTCCCCAACTTAGATGTGACAAGATGATGAGACTACGAAGCTTCAATTAATATTATCCCCAATTTAATACAAATCAAATTAACTCCATTAAAAAGTAAGATAATGTACAAAAAAGCTCCCTTTGGTGTTTTACTTAATTCTTAATTGTAAAAGTTTTGTGTAGAAAAATCTTAAAAGTTAAATCATTATTTTATATATTTTAAACAATAAATAGTGTCACAACTATTATTTCAACAAAAATGCAAAAACGGAGTTTTTGGGTAATAACTTAATAAATCTTCATAATATTATATTAATTATCAGCATAGCTTGCGGGCAACTCCTCGGATATTGTAAAGAAGTGGTGTCAAATCATCAAACTTTAAAATCATTATATTGCAAAGTATAAATCTTGAGGATTGGATTTGGTTGGCTGTTAAGATATGGATAATTATTGGCTTGTAACATAATCATCTCCTAATCAGAAAGTTTTGTAAGAATTAATAAGTGGACAACCAAATATAATTTCACATGGAGTCCTAGACATAATTCTATTAGAGCCCTTTTATACAGGTGTGTTTAGTTTGATTAGACTTAAGAAATTTTTCATAACAGTATGACAATATTTCAAATTAAACAAAATTATTTTGTGGTTAAAATCATATTAAATTTAGTTGAAAAATTACGATTTTGTTCTATAATTGTTTTTACAAAAATAAATTAAATTAAAACTAATAGTAATAATAAACCTTAAGCCCTAAATTTAGAGTGATAAATATAGTTTGCATCCCACAAGGGGAAGTCATATCGAGAGGTAAGTGGGTTGACGAAAAATTAGTGATAAAAACAGCAGAAAATTAACCAAAAAAAAAAATCTGTTCAGAGATTAAGAAAGAAAGAACAGTGGAGCTAGTGTTTGTTTTCGGAAATATTTTTAAGGAACAATCGAGAGAGTATTTTTGCTTAAAATGAAAATGAGGTTTAGTCTATATTTTTCTATTTGACGGCAACTCTCATAGGTCATAAACGCACAATAACTTTAACGGAAAATGTAAAATATTTACTCTAACAATTACGTATATATCAGTGGCATTCTTCTAAAAATTATTCTTGAAAACGGAAAGCATTTCCTTTATTTTTATAATTTTTATTATGCCGAGACACTAATCTTGTCAAGCCTGAGTAACCTAATTGTGTCAAGCCAGAATAACCCCTCATTCAAGTTTGAACCCGTTGAAAAATAGGGTGATTTAAGTTTAGCTCCAGTTCATTGAATCAAAGTTAAGTGTATTTTAACTTTAACTAGATCATTAATTAAGTTTGAAGTTCAAAGTTTATTTAAAATTTATAATTTGAATTTATAATTTATTAACAAAATAATATCATATTAATAATTATCTGATATGGTTTAAATTAAAATATAAGTTAAACTTTATTGATTCAAACCATCCATCTAGTTTATTAGTATGATCAAGTCTAACTCACTATTACTTAAATTTAATTCAACTTTATAAATGAACTAACCTTTTCAATTTGATCATAACTTGAGCTTAATCTAAACAATTTCGAATTAAGTTAAATTGAATCAAAATAATTTTCGAACACAAACTAATTTGGTGTAGGTCCACCCTAGTTTTAACCCCTTAAAAAAGTTAAAAAAGTTCAAAGCTAAACATGATTATAAATTATGATTTGTTGTCAGTTGTTCCATCCAATCCAACCTCACATCAAAAGAGTTATATTATCAAAAAATGCATAATCATTCTCTACGTTACATCATTTATCTTTTTTTCTAGTTCCTAAATTCTTATAAATGTCTCTGTCTTCCCAAAATATTAGGCTTACAGTTAAGGCTAGAGATAACCTGTTCACAACAATTGTCCATTTGATATCTATAAGATTGATCGCCAAAACCAAGGTTGATGGCCAAACCAACACTATTAAAATTGAGTTTTATTATAGTCTCATTGCACCTTACTTCATTAACCCCAAGCTGAAGCCTATAGCAATAGAAGTTACTTGAAGTAAGCCAATCATGAAGAATTGCAGTGCTCACAGAAATTAGATTTTTGGATTCTCATTGCAGTGCATACCTAAAATTTTATTGGGTCGGCAGGCATGCACTTTCACAAACCATGACCATATATTTTGACACGTAAGAACTATCAAACACTTCATCAATTAGAATAAACAAAATAGAAACTCGACAAAGACAAAGTCAAAATGTTAAGAAATTATTAAGCGATGCAACTTTTACATCATGCTTACTACAAAGATGTTACCTTGCATCAACATTGTATTATTTACTTTATTCATAATAGTTTGGTTAGTTAAATGATAATTATACCTTGGAAACCTATTTCTAAGAAATATTCACCATTCAAATCTTTCATTGTTTTAAAGGTTTGAAATGGCAAGGACATCTGTTTTTGAGAGGTAAAATGGCTTGAGGATTTTAGTTTGAATAAATGCTGCCCTCTTCTCTAAAAAGCGAACCTTAATAGAAGAGTCACTTCATATGCCCCCTGACTCTTGTTCCTCGGATGAAAAAAAGAATTTAAACTTCCAAAGGAATTTTATAATGTTAATGAGTCCAGAGGAGAAAAAAGATAATGGAAGCTTCACTCTTCATGTTATTTACATGCAAATCCTAGTCCCAGATGCCAGGGAAAGAAAATCCTCCTCTTGGTTTTCAATAGTTAAATTGAGTTTAGCAGGCAAAAAACTCCGACATTTTTTCAAGGAAAACTCAATATCTGAGACGTTTTTCAATTATACTTTCTCAACCTCTCTCTAAGCCTTCAAAACTTCATCAACAAATGTTCTTTTCTGTTGTCTTATATAGGCCTCAATCTTACAATCATTCTCTAAAAAATTTTCAGTAACTATTAAAAAAACTATAAATATAATTTATAAATCATATTTGGGAATAGATATACAAATCTAATTACAAATATACATTCAAAGTGTGAGGAATGATAATAATATCCTAAAGGAATTGAGGATGAGACCTGAAATACTAAATCTAATTACAAAATCAATGTTGTTTATGTATGAGAGCTTGTGTAATCTTGAGAGATATTGATATACTAAATGATGGGAATCAAGACAGCATGCGTGGAACTTCAGGTGATCCATTGTGCATACATGGAGGCCCAATAACAAGAGTTAAAGCTAAAAAAATGTGAGAAGTTTTAAATGGGCTTGTTGAAGATATTTGGGCTAAAATAATGCATAACAAGGGAATCAAAGCTTGGAGAAACATCAAGACTTAGTAAACCTCATTCAGGTTCAAGAACAGTTTATTTCAGGAGTTTGGACCAAATGTACAACTTGTTTTATTCTGGTTGCATACTTATGTTCTTTTTGGGCCATGCACCCAACTTGTGTTTTTTAGTTATTTTGTGATCGTGATGGGTTGGACAGTGTCTTAATTTAAGTCAAATCCTTTATTTAATAGGTTATTAAGTAGGATTAATATTCTCTATTCTGTTAAAAGTTTTATTTTTTGCTATATATAGACATGTAACCTGGGGAGAGGGACGGGGGTTGGGCAGAATATTATTGATTTGACTTAAATATTGAGACATTTCTCTATGGGTCCTATGAGAGTTCGGTGAACTTATCACGATTATTCTTGTGACGTTTTAACGTGACCTATTACTCAAAAACCATAATTCGTTCTTGAGTGTGATGTCTAAAGTCCTTTCTTATATCTCTGGTTCGTGTTTCTTGATAAACATTAAGTCAATGTTTTCTTTTGATAAATTTGATTTAACTCTTTTTAAAGTTTTAAATTTTTTATTTTGTTTGTGGGTCTTATTATGCTCTTTGGGATTGTTTTGTTTGTAGGTCTTATTATACTCTCTGAGGTTCATATCACAAAAGGAATTAAAGACGAGACCTGTTATATTAAGTGTTGATTTTGATGAAACAACAAAAATAGGATTTATTGAGATATTTTGAGCAATTTGTGAAATAGTAGAAAATCTAGAACTATTAAGTTTTCACTAAGCCAACATGTCAAATGTCTTATCATCCTTTTTAATATCCTTATCCAAGTACTTCTCTATTTTTTTTTTTTTCTGTCTTCCGCACTACTTTAGCTAGTGTTGTGCTTCTTATATAGAATTAGACTTTTTTTCTTAATCTTTTTTATGCTTGTAAGTAATTGCTTCTTAAGCAATTTATTTGAATCACAATAATCACTTTTGGTGGTTGTGTGTTTAATTTGATTTCTATGGTCATTAAACAAACCATGCAAAGCTACTTTTACCTTGTGTTGGCTTACTGCAACTATATTATCATCATATAGTTGATGAATCTCGAAATTGATACATTCAAGTTTGTAGCTAGGATCGAGAACCACAATCATAAACAACAAGATACTTAGTTTTTCCCCCAATAACTGTCACTTTTTTTTTCTCATTTTCCTTGCCATCAGTCTTCCAGGAGACAAAACATATTTCTAATCTCATGGAAGCACAAATGAGAAGTCATATGTGAAGTTGCTGGAACATGAAGTATAAGGTGATCAAAAATCTTTAACAATGTCGTTAAGTGCCTAGTTTTCTCCAAATCCTCATATGTAGGTGGCCCAATTGAATCAACTTGCTTTTTTAAATTCAGTAAGTTCATTTGAAGAGAAGGGGTCATACTCTTTGTAATATGCAAAAGTGTGTAGTAAGTTCATTGTTTGTCATTTTGATGTTATGATTGAATTTCTCTATATGTGGGTTAAGTAAATTTCTCTATAAGTTCAATAAATTTTAGAAACAAGTGGTTAAATAATCATTTCAAAGGCTGAACACCCGCTCAACAAATGGCAGGTGGATAAATATGATAACACGCTATATTATAAGTAGATTAAATGGTGAATGACAATTCTACTAAAGTGAATTCTCGTTCTAATGATTATCTTATTCAAATTCTATAAAAGGAGGTACAATTTCCTTGGCCCATTACTTTTATATGCACCAAAAAAGCTTGAAATGTTTCTAATTGATTTCTATTTGCTAGAGAAGGTAGATCATGACCAAACAGTGAGTGACATCGAATTTTGAAAGTTAGAAGTATAAGTAGGATGACTTCTTGGGGTCTTGGTTCCTAAGACAATAACTATTATATTAATAATCTCTATTTTATTATCTATATTATTTTATTTTATTTGTCAATAATAAAACATTATAGTAATTTTCTATTACCAAAGGTGATGTAGTAGGTAATGAAGGTAGAAATCTAATTACCATATTCACTTTAAGTATTAAAATATTATTAAGATAATCTTAATTTTATTATAATTATATTCTTATTTATTAATTTTTTAGGATAAAAATACCCTTATTTTCAATTAATAAAATAAGTAATATAAAAAATATTTTAAAATAATTATACCCAAAGGTATTTAAATAAAATAATTCACTAGTATTTTTTATTATCTTTAATTAAACACAATAATTATTCATATTTATCAAATTTTATCAAATATAATAATTATTTATACCCACTAAACTTTTAAGTAATTTATCTTCAAGGAATCTTTTAATTTTAATGATAAAACATTATTCAAACCAAAAGTCCTCTTTATATTTAGTTATAGTATTCAACCGTGATTATAAAAATATAGATGTTTTTGTTGTAAATATAAGTTAAACAAAATAAAAGAGAATTGAAGTAAAGAAGATAAAGAGAATTGAAGTATGGAAGCATTGAGAAATGAAACATAGGAAGAGTAATTCTATATATGAATCTGGATACTTCAATTACAAAGGGGGGGAGCTATTTATAAGCATTCTTGCAGCCCCTCAAGTCAAGTAAATGGACATTTACAAAGCAAATTTCCAAGGCTATTAAAGGTAGCTTACTATGCAGTCAATACATTCACACTAAGCTTTTACATTTTCTTCTCACACGGTGGAAAAATCCACCTTCTGTAACAGTCTCCCTTGGATTTCCACCACTTATAGATAATTATATTAATCTTGTTAAGGAAAAACCCAGTGAAATAAAAACCAAAACAAAGGAACATAATTATTTAATGTCTTATAAAATGGAGTTAAACGTGTTTAAACTACTTAATTAAAAACCTTACTAGGAAAATCCAGAAGGACAAAACCTTGTGAAGGAAAAAATGTACATTGCACATTGTGTTCAAATGTGACAAACTTAAAAAATTTGCTCCTCTTGATGAATGCTCAATCTGATAAATGTTTCCTCTCTTTGTAATACGATTAATTTGATTGCTTGTTAAGCCACCATATACCATGTTATACACTAACTTTTTAAATGTTGATGTTGGTAATATCTTGGTGAACAAATCTGCAAGATTCTCACTAGATTTTATTTGCTAGACATCAATCTTTCTACTCTGTCGGAGCTTATGAGTGTAAAATAACTTTAGTAAGATATGTTTGGTTATGTCTTCTTTAATGTATCCACCTCTAATTTGGGCAATACATACTCCATTGTCTTCATATAATATGAAATGAGTGTCTGTTGTAGAAGGAAGACTGCATGTATTCTAAATATGATGAATTATAGATCATAACCATATGCATTCTCGATTGGCTTCATGGAAAGCTAGAATCTCTGAATAATTTGAAAATGTGGCAACCAAAGTTTATTTGGTGGAGCGCTAGGATGTTGTTGTGTCATTTATAAGTAAAAACATATACCGTCTACGAGCGGACCTTATGAGGGTTAGAAAGATAACCAATATCTGTATATCCAACCAAACTAGGATTTTTAGGGGATTTGACATAATATAACAATCCCAAATCTCTAGTCTCACATAGGTAATGAAGTATATGTTTAATTCCATTCCAATGGCAACAGGTCGATGCAGAGCTAAATTGAGCTAATAAATTGACTACGAAGGATATATTCGGTCTAGTGCATTGAGCCATATACATAAGTCTCCAATGGCATTAAGTTACAAGACTTCATGACTGAGTATTTTTTCATCTTCTTCTTTAAGATGAAATGGATCATTTTTTGGATCGAGAGACCAAACAATCATTAGGGTGCTCAAAGGATAAGTCTTATCTATATTAAAATGTTTTAATAATTTTTTAATATACCCTAATTGATGGATAAGTATTCCATTTGAATTATGCTCAATCTACAAGCTGAGACAATATTTTGTTTTTCCTAAATCTTTTATCTTAAATTCTTTTTTCAGATATTTAGTAGTTTTTGAGAGCTCTTCAAGAGTCCCAATTAAACTTATGCCATTAACATAAACTACTATAATGACAAATCCTGATTCTGACCTTTTTATAAAGACTGAGCATATAAAATCATTCACATAGCCCTCTTTTTTCAAATATTCATTAAGGCAATTGTATCACATTCATCCGGATTGTTTTAATCTATACAATGATCTTTATAATTTAATTAAGTATATGCCTCTTGAATTGACTTTTTTTGTTTCAGACAATTTATATCCTTTAGGGAGTCCCAATTAAATTTATGTCATTAACATAAACTACTATAATGATAAATCCTGATTCTGACCTTTTTATAAAGACTGGACATATAAGATCATTCACATAGCCCTCTTTTTTCAAATATTTATTAAGGAAATTGTATCACATTCATCCGGATTGTTTTAATCTATACAATGATCTTTATAATTTAATTAAGTATATGCCTCTTGAATTGACTTTTTTTGTTTCAGACAATTTATATCTTTTAGGGAGTTCTATATAAATTTTAGTATCCAAGTTTTCATACAAATAAGTAGTAACTACATCCATTAGACACATATTCAGTCCTTTAAAGACTATTAAATTAATTAAATATCTGAATGTGATTATATTTATCACAGGTGCATATGTTTCATCAAAGTCTATACCTAGTCTTTGGGAAAAGCCTTGGGCTACAAGTCTAGCTTTATATCTAGCAATCTCATTTTTTTTTATTTTTTTTCAAAAATACCCATTTATATTCAACAAGTTATACGTCTTAAGGTATTGGAACTACAGGCCTAAACACTTGATGTTTTGCTAGAGAAACTAATTCTACTCAAATTACTTCTTCCCATTTAGGCCAATCATATCTTTGTCTGCACTCAGCTACAGTACATGATTCAAAATTATCATCATTCATAATTTTAGTAGCTACTGCAAATAATAATATATCATCAATGTTAACCGTTTTAGGATTCCACATCTCTCATGAATAAGCATAATTTAAAGATATTTCAATATTTTCATTTTCCTGTTCTTCAAGATTTTGTACCACTTCAAGGGTTTGTGCCACTTCAAAAGCATGAGTCTTTTCATGGAGAAATATTAGAAAGTGTGGATTTTTCATTCATTTTAGGATCATCATGATTGATATCTATTTGATTATTTACTTTTTTTTCCGAGAGACAGTATCCTTTGATCAAACAAGTCTATCACGCTTCTGGTGTATAATAGATTGATCAATCACGACTCGAATAGACTGTTCAGTATTCACATTAATTCTTGCTAGTGCATTGACAGTTGGAACATGTGATTTTGTCACTTATGTTGTATCTAAAAATGTATCAGAAATTTGGTTGATAATAATTTGTAAACACACTATCTGTAACACCCCACTTTGGGTACAGACCCCTAACGGTAATTATTATTATTTTAATAAAGAAAAGATAATAATAAATAGATAAATAAAAAAAAATGTACAATCTAACATTTATAAAGAATCATTATAAAATATTTATTGGAAATCAATGGGTGTGCCAAAATATCCCAAAATTAAAAAACTGATAATTCTGGAATGCATGAATTCCATAAAGTAATTGATTATAATAATGAATGAAATAAAATTAAAATAATTGTAGCCAAAAGAGCAGCTCAACGTGCTGATCCACTCGCCTCCCTGCCTGTCCCGTTGTGTTTCCAATCTGCAATACCTCCAAAATAAATATATGAGTTGTAAAACTCAGTAGGCCTTTACAATAAATTCATTGTTTCTCATAGATATTCTCGACGGAGTCTCACCATCACATGCGTCTATAATGCACTCCACTGGACACTCGTATCAGGTGCCTTTTATGTCATCGTATTGGAGGGGAATCCATTTCGAATGCATTGTATGTGCATTTTCATAAAATTTGAACACCTGTCTCAGGTATCGCTCATGTTATCATTACATATCAAATTAATTTCACTATCTCTATATTCAGAATCGAGACATCTCATTAATCGATTCGATTATATGTAAGACTAGGATATCACATCAACAGGCTCATAATAAAACATATAACTACAAAAGATTTCAATTCAGTAGGGAGACGTAACTAATATATATGTTGTTGCCAATTTAATTATTATATAAAAAGAAATGCCTTGCCTTTCTAGAATTAATAAACTAGGGTGTATGTGAGGTAATTAAATAAACAAAAAAAGTTAAATGGCCTGCAACTTCACTTTTAAGAAATCAGTGCCTTGAACCCATCCATATTAATCTGACAAATTATAGCTACAAACAGTAAACTATGCCTAGCATTCTTTTAATAATTTTTCTTTTGTAATATAACTTGGAAGGAAAACTGGGAATTAGGCTTCAGAGAGGAGAAAGAGAGCTAAATATTGACGCAAGGGTTTGAATTTGGAAGAAGGCATGTGCATTGTACAATTGGAGCTAGAGTGCAACATGGTAGGCCTAACACTAGTACCGACGGTAACCCAGTTAAGGCATTGCCAAGCATATCCCGACTCTCAGATAACAAGCATCACAAATCATCTGCAACACATGTATCACGATCATTTATAAATTGATTACCATAACAAATTTGATCTTCACACACCCGAATTGAGCATTCTCACACATTATAATATTCTTCATCACCCAGAGTAGGTAAAATATACAGACATAACAAATGAGGCGTTTTAATCAAAAATCTAAGAGCAGAAAATGCCAGAAGATGGTGTACGTTTTCTTCCTTCTGGCAATCTCTCATATTCTCTTTCTTTGCATGTTTAAGCACTAATCCATACTTCATCAATTCATACAAGGATTCATTCAACAATTATGTTATAGATTGTTTGCATATCCTCACTACTTAACCAACTTCAACTTACATATGTAATCATATTTCTAAACTTTTTTATATATATACCTCATGCATATACAATTATTGTAATTGAACCCCTGGAAATATTTATAAACATATGCAGTAAACACAAACTAAATTTACACATGCTGATACAAGAGAGAAATAATGGATCAAAAGCCTACCACTCCTTTGGTGATCACATCCGTCTTTACATGGCAATAGTCTCCTCGATGATTTTCTTCCCTAACCGGTGAACAAAAGATTCTTCTTTCTCTTTTCTACGTAAGAATAGATGTTGGCAATATGACAATTATGCAGTGGAGAAAAGAAAATTCTTTTTCTTTGCGTAGAGAAAACCAACGAAAAAATCCAGTATTCAGGCTTTAGAAATTGCTTCCTTTCTTTATGCTATTTCCCTTCCAAAACACCTTCTAGGAGAATCATGCTCGGCAAGCGTTACTCATCCAAACATAAATTGAATTGAAGAAGGATACATTACACCATGCTTGGAGGAAACGCTTGCACAATTAGTGGAAACAAGATCTACGTTTTCCATATAAAATCTCTTTACTTAAACAAGAAGCATATAGATACACACACACACACACACACACACACACACACACACACACACACATATATATATATATATTTATTTATTTATTCAAATAGTTAATGAAATGATCGAATTGCCCTTTTATTAATTTAAGGGTATTACACTATCTTTTACAATTCAATTTCACTTTAGAATGTGCAAGGATCTAAATGAGACATAGTAGGTACGTGTCAAGTAAGTTTATGTCTAACTTCAGAAGACATTTTCTTTTCTACTAAATGTGAGAATGTTGTCTCATCAAAGTGACAATCTGCAAATCATGAAGTAAAAAGATTGCCTATTAATAGTTCCAGATATTTGATAATCGATGGTGAATTATATCCAACATAAGTTTTCAAGCGATGTCAGGGTCCTAATTATGTGCGTTAAGAAGATGCAATAGGGACATGTATAACACAATCAAATATTCTCAAATCAAATATATCATATTGATGATGAAGAACCAATTGTAAGAAAGAATATTGATGATAAGAAGAAGGTCGCAAGCTAATTAACAATACAGTATGTAATATAGCATGTCCCCACGTGGACATTGATAATTGAGTTCTTAGTAATAAAGTACGTACAATTACTTTGAGTTATTTAATAAGAGATTTAACTAATCCATTTTGTGTGTGGACATGTGAGACTAGATGTTAAATATCAATCCCTATAGACATGCAATGATCATCAAATATTTTGGATATAAATTCACCAACATTATCTAACCATATTGACTTGATCAAATAATCTGTAAAAAGTGCTTTTAATTTGATAATTTGTGTTAACAGTTTAGCAAATGCAATATTTCAAGTTGATAATAAACAAACATGAAGCTATCATGTAGATGCATTATTTAAGACCATAAAATAATGAAATGGCCTACTTGGTATATGAATGAGTCCACATATATCCCCTTGAATCCTTTGTAGGAATGATGAAGATTCAACTCCAATTTTGGAGAGAAATGATTTTATTACTAATTTACCTTGAAAACAAGTAGAGTAGAATTTTTTACTAGACAATAAAATTTTATGATTCTTTAATATGTGTCCATGTGAATTTTCAATAATTTTGCGCATCATTATAGATCCTAGGTGGCCTAAATAAACATGCCAAAACATAAAAAATTTTGGATCAGAGAACTTCTAGTTCGATACTACATAGGTTTCAATTGCTTTTATGATTGTATAATACAATCCAAATGATAAAAGAGACAATTTTTCTAGTATAAGCCTTCTTTCGGAGGCATTAACAGTTATGCAAATGAATTCTGCACCATGTTCACTTATGGTTTCAATGTAATAACCATTTTTTCTTATATCTTTAAAACTAAATAGATTTCTTCTGGATCTACTTAAATATAATGCATCACCGATACTTAATGTGGTCACATTTTTCAACAAAATTATGGCTCTTTCAGAGCCTTCAATCACATTTATTGATCTTGATATAATGTTTACCTTAGCTTTAATCAATGCTAAAGTTAAGAAAAATTTCATTTCCTTAAGAATTGTGTGCGTTGTTACACTATCCACCAAACACATGTCTTCGTTATTAGCATTTAAAGTCAACGCTTCAATTTTGAAGTCTATTTCCTATCATTTAAAAATCACACTAGTCATAATGTACACAAAATACTGAAAGAAAGGAGAACATAATAATAAAACACAAAATAATATTCATGACTCCAAAATAATTATATATGATGGATTTTAATTATAAAAATCTTTGGGCATTCATGTCACTATTCAAGTGACTATAGTCTATTCTTGAAAGAAGATTTGAAATATCAAGATTCATTAGATTGATATGATCTAACTCATCAAAAATTTAGGGAAAAGGACTATTTCCCACCTATTTTTTAGTCTTATCTCAAAAGCATACCCATGTCTAATGAAAAACCCAAACACCCACCCATCTCTAAACCGCTGTTAAGTTCTCCATTAAATAGAGGGGTAAAATCGTTATTTTATTGTTTACATTCCAATTATATAATTTTATCGTATTTTTCCTCTCCGATTTTAAAAATTAAGTTTTACCCCTATCCCTGAACTTTGAAAAGTGACTTTTACCCCTCCCAAATCCCTAATTTTTTTTTCACTTTCCCTCCGCCACCGACGACGACGTGGCTAAAGAGAGAGTGACGAGCGTCGTCTAGACTTGGACGACGCTCATTGAGCTTCACTAGATGACCCTCGTCGTCCATTCTCTGGATGACACTTGTCATCCAGAATGGACGACAATTATTTCATCCATGATCTTACTCATACCTATGATAACTACTTCTGGTAGTTGTGTTCATTTCAGGGAACGATATAATACTTATGGGGCGAGTTTAATGGTTTTTCATTAATGAGAAAAATTAACTCAAAATTTCTTTTCTTGATATTGATATTACAGAAGCATATTAAAAATAACAAAAGGTGGAGAATATTTTCTTTTGCATTATCTCAATCAGGAAAAAATTTTGAATATCGCTGAGTTGTACTAAATTACATAGTCATTAGGAGTATTGTTGAATCTAATGTTCAAATTTCTCCACGAATTTGATGGATTTATTAGTATATCCATATATTTGGTTTGCAATCCTTTAGGAATGTAACACCGAAAAAATAGTAGTCTTGTATTTGTCTTTTTGGGACATTTTATTTAATCACTTTCTCAAGAATTATAAATTTTAAGTGGAGAATCATGTGAAAAGCCCATTTAATATTATATATCTAATTTTAGGAACTTCAGATTCAAATATTGTCATATTTACAAAACTTCTGATTTTGTAGAGAATATATATGAGTTAATCTTTGAAACTTCAAGTTTAAATATTATCTCATATTTATAAAATAGCTGATTTTGTAGGAGAAATATTGAGATTAATTTTTAGAAATTTTAGGTTCGTATATTATCTCATATTTACAAAATTTCTGGTTTTGTAATTAGTATTCAAAATATTATAATATGTATTTTGATTATATTTTGGACTTTAAGTCCATATTTTTCACAATTTATACAAACTTCATGTTATAAATGTGATATAGTTAGTATAAAATATAGACTGTGATGAAACTTGGGACTTCGAGCCCATATATATATATATATTCACAATTTTACAAATTTTAGGTTGTAAATCGAATACAATTATTATAATAAAAATAAATATTTAAATAATATTTAGGATTTCTGGCCTAGATTTATATTTTTGTAAACTGCAAATTGCAAATGAGATTTATGACGTCAGGGCCAAATTCATGATTTTGTAAGCTTCGGGTTACAAATAATATTCAAAATTTCAATCCAGATTCATGATATTCAAGACTTTAAGTCTATATTCATAATTTTGTAAACTTCAGGTTACAAATAATATTCAGAACTTCAGGTCTAGATTTATGACGTTTCGAACTTCAGGTTTAGATTCATGATTTAGTAAACTTCGGGTTACAAATATGATATAATTATAAATGAAAAATTAATAGAAGAACAACAAAAATTGAAAAATAACTAGGATATTATAATTGGGATATCCCTATTTACAATATACAAATAAACTAACAACATAATTAAAAGATAACTAAGACTAAAATATACCTGAGTTGATCATGCTGACAACATGTTGTAAATATAAGTTAAACAAAATAAAGGATAATTGAAGTAAAGAAGATAAAAAAGAATTGAAGTATGGAAGAATTAAGAAATGAAAGAGAGGAAGAGAAATTCTATATATGAATCTAGATACTTCAATTACAAAGAGAAGGGGGGCTATTTATAAGCAATCTTGCCGCCCCTCAAGTCAAGAAAAATGGCCATTCACAAAGCAAATTTCCAAGGCTATTAAAGGCAACTCACTATGCATTCAATGCATTCACACTAAGCTTTTATATTTTCTTCTCATGTGGTGGAAAATTCACCTTTCATAACAGTTTTAAACTTTTTGATGTTAAGATATGTTGTTAAAATTTGATTGAATAGAAATCAATAACTATAAAAATGATAAATATGTGGGTAGTTTGTTGAGAAATATATGTATATAGGTTTTGATGATTGAGATGCCATAATTTAGAGCATTGGTATATTAATTATTGTTGTTTTAATGAAAGTTACGGGGATTGGAGTATGATAGAAACCAAAATTTGCAATGCTGTAAAAATATTGAAAAAATTAAGGTAAAATAACTATGCTATGTTGTCTTAAATGCAATGGAATGGTTGTTTCAAAGATAGGAATGATCGTTCCTTAACTAATTATGAATGTTTCTTTCACGAATGGAACACTTGTGCCAATGAGAATTACGCTAGTTTCTCCCACATTGACTAGGTTAAGATGAATTATACTGCTAAAATATAGTTCATCCAATTATAACACTCCTGCTAAAAGTGCTGTCTTTTAGAGGAAGATGCCACATTTTAACTACTTGAGCATACAATTTTTTCGCAAATAATTGAAACATTAAACTTCATTTCTTAAATTTTCCAAAATACCTTGGTCATAAAAACCATCATTTGGAAGCGTACAAAGGATGATATGATTATAAACACAATTATCAAAACATATCATCAAATGGTGTGTAGCAAAATACATATAATTTAATTACCAATATATATATATATATATATATATATATATATATATATATATATATATATATATATATATATGTAATTTTATTCTAACATTTAAATAGCATAAACAACGAAAAAATCTTAATTGCCTTCATGTTGACTTTACACTGTTGGACCGTTACTCGCTTAGCACTCATCATGATTACTTGTACCTACACACATGAAAAATTGGGGAATGAGTGATAAAACACTCAATAAGTAGGAGACTGTAATACTAACTTTTACAAAATCTCTACATTACCCTTGGTTCCACCCATATGAACTCTCTCATCCAAAGTTTGTTATTAAATTCCTATTAGTATGATGATGAGTCATATATCTCATATTTGTATCTTATACTAATCTCAAGAACATCTAGGCTACATATCATAACTCTCGAATTGAATTATATCCAGCTCATTCAATAAGGAATCACTTCTTGAATTCCTAATTGGTGTGATTGCACATCTCTAAATGAAAGCGTTATCATATGGAAGCTATATCTCATAGTTGTATAATAGCTTAATCAGATTGGATGAAATAGAAAGATTTGATATCTTGACCATGTAAGCATCATTGTGCAGTCCACTCATCTATACCACTATTGGACTATCGAATATTATCATAACTAGTCGTTACTATGAGCTCTTGTACTATTGTAGGTACCGTGTCTTATTTCGAACTTGTCTTACTGCAGGTTGTGTAGGGAGTATGTACTCACAATGCCTTCTTATAACAATCCTAATTAAGACGTCTAACATGCATGCATCTTGAGCCTCAAATCACCTCAACTCACCTTAGCTTTCACCTTAATCATAACTCGTGCCCTAAAATTATGTCATCTCTTAGGCACGATGGGTACTATTGCATACTTGGAGTTTCTATATTGTTTCTCAGGACAACCCATAAACTTCTAGCCTAGTTTCTTTTTTCCTTCTTTAATCACCCCCTTATATACGAGGCATATCTGATGGGATACATAGGTATGTGCTTTTTCTTGTGCATGAGACACGACTATCCTAACAAAGGCGTGTCACCTTTGTGCTATACACATGGGCATGTTACTTCTAGAACACAAGCTTTAAATCCGTCTTTGTGTTACTTCTTTATATCATACATAGTCTTCATTGACTATGAATTCTTCCCGTGTATAACTTTAGATACACATGGGCATGTTTCCTTTTAAGGACAGGTGTGTGCTCTTTTTCAGACTAACTTCTTTCAAACTTAACTTTAATTAGAGTTGCATACTTCTTAGAGGTATTTTAGTCAATTCGCCATACACATAGTCATACATATAACACAAACGAGTGAACTTTGTGCCCTAGACAATTGTTCATCAGTCTACGATGTCCAATAATTATTAGATTGCTAAAAAACTCAATCTAAAATTTAGGTTTCACACACATGGGTGTGTGTCTTATACTACATGGTTGTGTGATGAATCCAGAAAATATGAGAGCAAACCTATTTTCGTACCCTAATTTGGTTTCTATGATCTACCATTCTTATCTAGCAATTATTTGGGTCTATAAAAAAGATCTTTACATAATGGATCATTTGCACGATGAACTAACAACTCATATCTGCAATCAAATACAAGTTCTTCTATGAATATATTTTCCCTCACAAAAAGTTTCATTAACAAACATATTCACATCTATATAAAAATCAAGGCACATAATAAAACATGCATAATTCACTAAATCTTTCTCATTAAACCGAGATAGTAGCCTATCCTACCATAAATTTAATAATACTCATGATTCATCAATACAAGAGTCCATAATCAATAATCACCATAAAAATCAACATTTATCAACAAAAACCATAGCAAAAGTTAATATTTAAATTCAACAGAGGCAAAAACCTCAATCCATAATCATACATGCACTATTAACAAAAGGAGAAAAGTCTTACTTACCTCTAAATTTCACTACTTAGAGACTTGTGTTAATCTTCTCTTTCCTTCGTTTTTCTCTCTACCCCTACCAAGAACTTCTTTGCCAAAAAATTTCACTAAAACTGCCACCGAAAACCTAAAAACATTCAAACTCTATTCTCTCTCCCTTTCTCTCTTTTTTTTTTTTTTTTTTATAAACCACAACTACATTTGGATAGGGATTAAAATCCCAAAAACACATGACCATGTGTTTTCCCCACACATGGTCGTGTGTCATTTAAATTTAAATTATCGTAGCGCTTATCCATTCTAACTAATGTGACAACTGACATATGGGCTTAAACACCACATGCACAACCATGCCTCATATCAAATTCACAATTCATCATTCAACTCCAATTAATTCAATCATACATACATATTAACATTAGAAAATGAATCTTAATGCCTTTGAGACGTACTTGTGGGTTTTACAATTCCTTCCACTTATTGGAATTTTCTCCCTATAATTCATTGGAAATAGCTCATAATGTTTTTCTCTTATGTCTTGCTCCATCTCCTAAGTAGCTTCTTAAACTTTGTGGTTCCTCAAAAACAGCTTGACCAAGGGAATCTGCTGGTTCTTAAATTGCTTGATCCTCTTATCTAGAACTTGAATTGATCTTTCCTCATAACTTAAATTATCACATAACTGAATCTCCTTAGTCATCAACACATGCAAAAGATTACCAATATACTTACATAAAGATGAAACATAGAACACATTATGAATACAATCCATGCTCATCAGTAACACAAGACTATAAGCTACCTTATCAACCCGCTCTACTATCTCATAGGGGTTGATGTACCCAGGAGCCAACTTATCTTTCTCCTTGATCTCATCATATACTTATAAAGGAGATTTGTGACCTTCGAGTAGTAGAATAACAATTAAAATATTTAATAAAAATCAAACATTCCATGAAAACCCTTATGGATCACCCTCATAGGATAATTGATTCACAAACATATTATTAATACTTATAAGGTGTTTATTAAATACACCTATATAGGCAGTTCCTTTGAATTTATTGAAGATAACAACTTATGAAGTCACTCCTAAAACCAAGTGTAGGTTTGAACCTCAGTATTCACACAGAGCACAAAAAGAATTGAAAACTGAATCTATGCTCGAAGTTTTCTAGAACTTAGCAATGACTTGTGATTGTATGTGTTGAACCCTTAAGTATTTTAATGATGCTAAAAACACAATTTTGAATATCTAACAATGTCCAAGGCATATGTGAAAAACATTACCGAGTGGACACAAATTGAAAAATGCAGAAATAGGACATACACACCCATGTATCAAGCTAAAACAAAAGGAAAAATGGTTGTGTATCCTTCCTGTGCAATTTTGGGCAAAGTCAATATAGTCAAACAAAATACATGTTCATGTACCAATGACACCTGTCACTTTACCTATCCCTTTCTCATTATTTCATGTCTAAAACATTTTAAGATTTTGAAGGTGCAAGGAAGGATACCCGTCCTAGAAATAGGGATGCCTGTCCCTTAAGCGACATATTTAAAAATTTGACCATTGGAAGCATTGCTCAAAGATTGATCAAGCATGAAAAGTGAAAAATGGATAGACACACAACCATGTGCCAAGGACACAAGGCTGTGTATCAAGCTAAAACACGAGGAAAAGTGGTCGTGTATCCTTCTTATACAGTTTTGGGCAAAGTCACCATAGTCAAACAAAATACATATCTGCGTACCAATGACACATGTCACTCTACCTATCATTTACTTATCTTTTCATGTCTAAAACATTTTAAGATTTTGAAGGTGTAAGAAAGGATACTCGTCTTAAAAATAGGGATGCTCATCCCTTAAGCGACACATTTAAAAATTTGACTATTGGAAGCGTTACCTGAAGATTGACCGAGCATGAAAAGTGAAAAATTGAAGGACACATAACTATGTGCCAAGGACACAAGCTCGTGTATCTCACAAATTTTTACAAAAATTATTGGTTTTGATGCTCAATGAATCTATTCTCCCTACCAACAATTTTTTTTTTTTTTTATACTTATGGCCAAATAACACAATTGAAATCATACATTGGGCTTGAATTTATCCAATTGGATAAATCAAACCTTGTATTTTTCACATATAACCCTAATCATTCAAAACTACTTCACTTTAGTCCCTAAGTATCATAAAATATACTTTTGGGTCTAAAAACCTTTCCAAGACTCAAATCCTTTAATCTAAATTTTAGATCATATTAGAATTAAAAAATCCTACGCCTTTAAAGTTTGATTAACTATTTTTTGTGTGTAACCTATACGCTTGCCATAAGTCGATAGTGACCAAATTTCTGTCAAGATTCTAACTTGACATCCATTCAAACACAGACCAAGATTGGAGTGTTAGTATATGACTTCTTAACCTATCAATGATATGGTTACTTAATTTGATTTTTTCATTATATAATATCTCTTTGAGGCTTCCTCAGGTATCTTCGAGTTACGTAGACTAACTTTTGTCAATGACAAAAAATATTGGATAGAGTATTAACTTAATCCTATTATGGCCATAAGTTTAATTAGTCATTGCCATTTGTCAGGGGACTTTAACTGAGATATCAACTCCTGTGGTCGAGAGTGACGAATCCTTTGCTAATCCACCATAACCTTCGTACAAATCCCAATATGGCTAATTATCACCTTTCTATTAATCTTCTTATTAATCTACGTAAGACTAATGTCAAATCATACCAATCCCTATATAAGATGGTCTAATGACCCTAAGTTAAGGATCACATGTACCTTCATTTATTAAAAGGATATATTCCATAGGTACCAAAGTAACTATTTATATAAAATCCTCCTGGCAGGTTAATCTGGTGAACACACTTACAACGTTCATACATATGTTGCATGAAGTTGTTAACAAACAACTTTGACACATCAGAGTTGTCATCATTTTTCAATGAGGTCATTCAATAATATGATAAATTTATCACTATTTACCATTGCCCTTGGGCATGGTAATATCAAAGTTATAATTGTTTTAAGAACAATCACCTAATTGCACATAAGGTTTTTACGATCAAGTGATGAGCATTGATCCCTTTGTCACATTTCAACTATTCTTTGGACATTGTCTAAGCATAAACATATGCTTTATGGATAAAGAATGCCATAGGAATTTACAAATATGAACTTGTATTGTCATGGGAATTGGTTCTAGTGTACTAACTCCAACAATCTTTATGTCTTTAATCAACATAACTTTTTGATTGATCCTCAAATTGTTTCATCCTTTTCCTAATCAACTAGGCATCCTTAATTATCCTTTAAGTCAACTCTGGCCTAAGAGAGTATACTAACACATCTTTTTTACCCAACTCATCCTAGTGTAAAATAGAACGACATCTACTAACATGAAGTGCCTAATAAGGCTTCATCTGAATCATTGCTTGATAATTATTATTGTAGGAAAATTCCACTATAAGCAACATCTCTATCTAATTGGCCCTATGATCCAGGCATATGTTTTTAACATGTCCTCCAACACTTGGTTGGTCCTCTCTATCTAACCATTTGTCTATGGGTGATATGTTATACTAAATGTCAAATTTGTGCCTAATGATGTTTACAAACTTCTTTAGAAAGCTGACACAAACTATGTATTTTTGTTTGATACAATTGTCTTAAACAACCCATGTAATTTGATAATCTCTCTCACATATAATTTCCCTAATTGATTTATAAAGATTATGTCCTTAATAGGTAAGAAATGCATTGTCTTAGTCAATTTGTCAACTATTAAATCCATTAATGAAGTTTATATAGATATGCTCCCACTTTCACTCATGCATACTCAAAGGTTAAAGTAATCTTGATAGCCTCTGGTGCTCAACCTTAACTTGCTGACATGTGAGACATTTGACAACATGCTCAACCATTTTCTTCTTCATACTTGACCACCATAAACTCCTTCTCAAATCTTGAAGCATCTTTACACCCCATGGTAGACAATGTAAAAAGAAATGTGAACCTCTAAAAGAATTTTTTGTCTCAACGCAACTACTGGTGGAACACATAACTTGCCTTTGAACTTGAGAACACCATCATTTATCTAAAATGAGACAATTTTGAACTCTCTAAGCTTCCTACCTACACCAATCATCAACTAACTAAGTAGCCTTGATCTCTTTTAGTAACATGGATTTGATTTCCAATTTGGCTAGAACCCCAATCACAAAGTCAATCTACTTTCAGTCTAGATCTACCTAAATCTCTCTTTGAACCATCAACTGTGATATAAACATTTTTCTTTTGAGGGTGTCTACTATAACATTTGTGTTGTCCAACTCATAGCCTAAAGACCTTTTCAAGACTCAAAACCTTTTATTCAAAATCTAGATTGGATCTAATTTGGATAATCCTATAGTTCTAGAGTTTGATAAACTCTTTATGTGTATGACCCATAGACTTTCTATTAAATTTATAGTATCCAGATTTAGGTTAAATTTGGACAAAAATTAAGATTGGTCTTTAACAAGGCATCATTACCACTCAAACAATAGAGTGTCAATGAATAACTCTAAGCCTTGTTAACTTAAGGTTATGTATAATACAATCCCTTTGTTAACTAACATCTCTCAAGGATAAGATACATATATAGTGTCTATCTTAGGGACTTTTTGATATGAATTGATATCCATCAATGATTGAACGATTCAAAATGGACTTTAACTTGATCTCACTATGGCCACAAATTTGAGTGGCCATCAATATATTTTTTTATACTTAGGAATGTTGAATCTTTTATTAATCCACTATAGCCTTCATACAAATCTCAGTATGGACAATCAACACCTTTATAGTTTCCTTTTCTATAACGACATATTGAGTGGCATCAAAGTATATCCATCTTAGTACGAAACGATCCAATGATCTCAAGTTAAATGATCATGTATACTTGTAAGTTATAGAATGCTTTTCATAGACACTATAGTAACTATTCATATGGAAGTCCTTATATTAGGTTTGTATGATGAACAAGTATACAACGTGAACCCATGTATTATACCAAGTTGTCAACATATAATTTCAACACATGAGAACTATCACTACTTTTTGGTCAAGTGGCTTAACAGTATGATAATCCCATCACCATTTCTTGTGCTCTTGGTCAAAGTAATGTCGGGACTACGTAAATTTCTATAATGGTCACCTAATGTGTATATAGGGTTCCCTTGATTAATCATTTGATCTTATTATCATAGTTTTACCATTCTAAAAGCATGCTAATTGTACGATCATATGGCAAACATATATAATATGAATAATCAATAAATTCCTTTTATTAACAATAAATAAAGTAATTACAAATTACATAAATTTGATTGGCTTCTTGGCATTACCGTAGTACTAGATTTTCCCAATCTAGTCATAAACTAATCGGTACTTGTAAAATAAGCAAGAATGACAAAATCTTAAAAAATGAATAACAAACAATAAAAATAAAAAATACTTTAAAAAAACCCTAATCTAGCAAGATCATGAATTATATTAATATTAACTAATGCCAACCCTGACAATGACACCAAATACTTATTGCATCTCACTCATAAGTGCATGAGTCGTAAAGTAATACCTAAGATATCAATCTCATAAGGATTGGGAGTTAACTACTACTTTTTCTTGCAACCTATGTTAGCTAAGGTAACCGACTTTAATGCTAAAGGAAATATTAAACTAAACTAACTAGATTAACTACCAACTAATTAATTCAACTAAAGAAAACTTCATACTATTAACTGAACTTCACTTAATGATAGATTATAGGGCTTAAGACTTCACCAACAATCCTACAAAAACTTATAGTTTAACTGTATGTTTTATGATCATGATGTAATGATGGTTGATTATTCTATTTTGCCATAATTCCTCTCTTGAGATTGATTAAGTGTGCAAGCATTAAACAAATGCCTACTCTTGTAACACTCTATTGATACAAACACTTTAAGTTCTATGAAAATCAATTATTCTACAAGGATTCTAATCAATATCTAGAATTAAATCTCCAGTTTTAATGGATGCATGAACTAATTATGCACCTATCTCTCAATAGTCTACATAAACTAACAAACATGCATGAAATCAAGACCTTCACTTAATGTAAGACATATTATGCTCATCCATTAAATCAAAACAATGATGATAAAAATATATTAATAACAAAAATAAATGTACTACAAGTTCATGCGGATTGGAGAATCCCTCTTGACCCCTAGGTAAACAAATTAGCCACTCATTGTTAGCACAAAACCACAACACAAATATTTAGAATAGCACATATTGAATTCAACATAAAGAGCAGAAGAATCCCAATTAACATGCGACTCATACTGCTTGAATTCTCATTTTTGTCCTTTAGTCCAATTACTTAGTTGTGTTCTTGTGTTAAAAATTATTCATAATAGCTTGCAAAATTCTAGAAAACAGAAGTAAACATCTACTTGCAAGAGTTGACCATGTCTTTAATTGAATGAATAGTTCCTTTTATAACAAGGGTTGACAACTTTTGTAAATCTAAGAATTATGGATTTACTGGATTCTACAAATCTTCACTAAATTTGTCTTTCCTTCTAGCATCCATATTTGATTCCTTGTAGGACTCGTAGCTCTCATGCACTAAGGATTTCCAGTTTCCTAATACACTTTGGTTTCCTTAAGCAATTTCTGTGTTTCCATATCCTTCTCACACATTTTCATTATTCTGCTGGCATTTCCTATAATCATTGGAATAAGAACTAAATTGAGGAAATAACACAAAATTAATCATAAACCTAATTAAATCTACCTAAAATTTACAACTCTAAACTGAAAAATATATGCAAAATGTGTATACAACACATGATTGAAAGGTTAACGATTTATTATGCATAGAGTAAATCACATTTGAACATTGTGATTTGGACCTTTGCTAATGAGAAAATATGGATCCAATAATATTATAATCGATGTCTTACTCATTGTTGGATCTAAGTGATGTCATAGTAATAATTCAATTGTTTAAAAGCTAGAATGCAATTTGTGGAAGTTGAATCTGGGTATAATTGCAAATATAGTGAATCACCTAGAGATGTATGAGATATATCAAATATGGTGAATTTATATCTCTCCAAATGTGTCTTAATATTTAAAAATAAATATTAAGGACATTTGAAGGCCTAATTAATATTTATTAAAAGATTAAGCCAAAGGTGCAATTAAAGAGTTGGATTAGGATAATGATTGCTCTCATATAAATAGAAACATTTATCTTAACCTATCAAGGTTTTAGAAACCTTAGCCGCCCATCCTAGAAGGAAGAAGTTCTCTCAAAACTTTCACTCCTCATTCATCAATCCTTAGTGATCTAGCAATCACTTATGCCTCAAACAAACTTAATATTGTTGTATGGTCATGGCTGCCTCCTTGAGGGCAATTAGAGGCCTTACTACATTATTTAGGCTAGTGAAAGTGTTTGAGACAAATTCAGGGTGGATTCTGCTTTGAAGGAGTCGTCAAACGCGAGTTTGTAATCGGAAACTCTTTTTTTATATTTATAACAACCTTTAGATCTTGGGCATAGGGTTTTGTGGTCCAAAATTCTTTATTTTGTACCTTATTTTGCTCCCAATGTTGATTATAATTTAGATCACGAAAACCCATTATGTAATTAAATCATTGGAGTACAATGGTTTTTCAATAATGAGTGTGAGGTGTTCTAATGGAAGAACACTCTAACTGAATTTAGTAGCTTGACCGCGTAAAACATGTTGTGATCTTGATTTTCTTTTGAGGGGGATATAGGGAAAGTGTTTTGATTGAGATTGAAAAAAAATGTTTTTGATGAAAAACAAAAAGAGTTTTCTAAGGGGCCTCCTTCTAACGCATATATTGTTTATGGTAAAAATTCTACCAATGAAAAGTACATAGAATTAGAGGTGTAATTCTATGCAATAAAAAATAATGAATAAGGGATTTTCAAAGTGGTTGGGCTTGTTGCCCAGAAGTTTATATCTAATATTATATTATTGATTGTCTGGTGAAATTTCAGTAGAGAAACAATATGGGATACAAAAAGTATTGCTCATTCACCTATGTACAATATTGTATTTATAAGATAAGAAGAAAGAATAGTAGTGTAATTATATAGAAAGATTCATCTAACCCTATTACATTGAACTTATATATCTAATTAATTATATTGATTGTATTAATTAGAATGATTGAAGATAATTGCCATCTTATAATGATATAGAAATTGAAGGTTACACTACGAAAAAATAAGGTATGAAAATGACATATTAAAGACATTATTGAAACATTTGAAATTGAATACTTTCCTATAAAAGGGCTCCTACCTATATTTTAACTTGATATATGAGTAAATGACATGTTTAATTACTATTCTTATAACTAATTATTTGTTATATAATGTTTGTGTTTTATCACTATTTGTATAATTAATCATTTATTATTTAATGACTAGACGTTTCCCTAATACAACTTTGGTGCATTTGGTTAAAAATAAGTCTAATAATTGAACTTTATCAAATGTATAAAAAGAAATATAAATGTTTGTTCAAAATCATAAATTTTATTATAAATCATGAATTTTGTAATTCTCGATGATTGTGGATTGTTGTGGTGTAGTTTTTTGAGAAATTAATATATTAAAAAATTATATTATATTTTTATTTATTCAAAAGAATTTTGTCTATATTAAGTTTTTTTTTATCATCTGTATAACATCATATAATATATATGTGATAAATTGTGAAAGTTATCCCATTTAGGTTAAGTTTAACAGTTGATTTTAAAAGACATGTAAACATAGAGTGCTCCGGAGCAAGGCAGAAAAATTGTTCTCTCACATACTATAGAGGGTACAATATGTCATTGCGCCACTTCACAATATCCAGATTCACTTGGCCGCAACAAAAAGTTTTGCTTGAAAGCAAAACCATCTCTCTGTTCACTACTCTACAGCATCCCATTGATCTCTTGTCACCATTTAGATTATGGACTAACCCAAACAGAAAGCAACCCTTTTCCTACATAATACAACCATGCCCACGCGCTGTTGTAGCGAGTGTAACAAACACCACACTCTTCTTATTACCGCTTATCCTCTCTCCTCAAATTCAGCATTTGCAAAACACAAATGGGTTGTCGCTTTTCAGAATTTTTGCTTCTTCTAATACTTGTTTTGCAGAGGTTATTCGTTCCTAATTTGGCTTCTAATGGGCTTAACACAAATGGGTTATGGACAAATGGTGAGTTAGTATCAGCAATAGGGGACCCTGCAATGAGGAATATAAATGTGAGAGTTGCTTTAGAAGCTTGGAATTTTTGCAATGAAGTGGGGTTTGAAGCTCCTGGAATGGGCAGTCCTAGGTTAGCTGATTGTGCCGATTTCTTCTGCTATCCTGTTTCAAATGGTACTTTTTTTAAATTCATTATTATTATTATTATTCTTATTAATTGGTTCAGTGTTTCGATAAATATACGAAACTTTAGCGTGTTTTAGCAAGGTTTTAGAGTTGCTTTTGATGAACATTTTCATGATTTTAGGAGTTCTTCTAGTGAGTGAATGAAATCTTCTTTGATTAGTTGATATTGATTATTTTTGTAGAATTAATTTGGAAGTTGGAGTAAGTATAAGTAATTTAGTTGTAAAATTGCTGGTACAAAGATGACATACTGGTTATGTCAACTGGTAGTTTTAAATTTTTTTAACTGGCTAAGTTTTTGATAAATTTAGGAAGTTTAGAGAGGTTTATCACGGTTTTAGAGATTGGCTTTGTAACATTTTCATTATCATAGGAAGTATATCAAGGGCGGTGAACAAAAATTTCCGGTTAAATTATGTGTGAAATTTTAGTGACTCATTTGTGAACTGTGATTAGTTAATATCAATTATATTTTTCTGAATAATATAGCAAATGGAGGAGGTATATAAATGTAACATCTCCTTGGCAAATCTTACATTAACAAAATATGAGAGAGATGTTGGATATATTTGGGTATCTCACATCATTTAGGAATGATAGGAGCAAATTGATCAAATAGTCGGTGAACTCTTAAGTTGTCAACATGTGTTCCGGGTTGCGATGGATTGTATTTAAAATGAACAATATTTTGATAGTGTGTCAGGTTGTTGAACTAGCATGATATGAATGGTGTGTTTTCTTAAACTATAAGGGGTTCTTTGCTGACAAAGTACATGAGAGATGTTGGATATGTATGGAAATGTAACACACTTGGGCATTGAGTCTTGTAACAGTATGTTAATATAACTCACTTAAACAAATCTTATATTGACAAAATACGTGAGAGATGTTAGGTATGTATGAGAATATAACATCCGTAGATAAATAAGGTAACACCTTTAGGTAAATCCCACATCAATATAGAACGAGAAAGATATTAGGTATGTATGGGCATCCTACATCATTTGGGAATGATAAGAGAAAATTTGTTCAATATCTGGTAAGTTTCTAAGTTGTTCAGACGCATTTAGATTGCAAAGCTTAAAAATAAAACCTTGACAAAATATGTGTCTAAAGTAGATAATATTTTAATAGTGGATTGGGGTGTTCTGTAAAGAATGTGATTTATCAGTTTTTTCTTTTTTCTTTTCTGTTTTGAAATTAGGATTACTTGTTATGTTATGTTTCAGAAGAATAGGAGTGTCTGTCTCTAAGTTACATTATGTTTCAGGAATTGGAGTGACTGTCTGTAAGTTTGGTTCCGATAACTAAGGATTTCAATTTTTTATGAGTTGTTAAGAGTGATGCTCAATCACCTTTATGAATTACTGAATTTAGGTTGATGCTTGTGATTTTTTTTTTATTTGCTATGTCATTGATTTTTATGGGTCTTTCCTTTTCTTTGTTTTGTAGAAGTGGTAACTAACCTTTTTGATTTGATGCATAAAGGTTTACCAGGTCAGATTTTTATTAGCAAAATTTCTACTCTTGCCTATGGTATTGTGATTTTCTTAACTCTATTGCAGTGTCTACATTATAGTTTATCTGTTGATGTCTACAAATTTAACTTCTGTAAATTGGGGACAGTTTCTTTGTGCTTTTGTTACATATTTTTCATTAAATCTGAGTTTCTTTCTATCTTTTTTTATTAAGCTATCTGCTAGTAATAACCTCCAAAGTTTTGTTTAATCAGTTCTGTGTTGATGCATTTAAATTGCATTAAATTTCTTATGATTGCGTTCATTCTGTGTTATAATCACAATCATCAATCCCTACCTCCATAAGTGTCACTTTCTCGTCTGTCATTATATCCACTGCTCAACCTCATCCTCCCATCTCTAGTCCTTTTTGCTTCATGCATCCCGAACATAAACTCTTATGTCTCAGGCATTTTGGAAAGCACATTTATTGACTCAGACTTCCACTATTATACATCACGAGGGGTCCCATTTATTTGACACTTATGTCACTTTCTTGGTCATCACTGTAACTTATTGTCGCTGGTACAAGAAACTCCAGGCTACCCTTACTCTCCACATATAGTCTGACATTATTTTATCTATTGATGTCAACTTGTCTGTGAACATATGGTTTCGATGTTTACGTCTGTGCTGACTTCATTCTCCTCGAGAGTTTTTATTTGAACTATGTTTTGTTGATGCATGAAATTTGGTTCATCTTGTGGCTTAGGAAAATCAGTGCTTTAGGGCCTCATTTATAATCTAGCTGAATCAAATTAATGTAGAATATCTATGTTTTTGAATGTTAAATAGTGAATCAAACTCTTTCAATATCTTTTCAACCAGTTTGCTATCTGTATGTCAAATTTTCAGATTCTCTCTATCGCAGCAAACTTGGTAATTGGTCAAAATGTGGACTATTTCATAATGTGAAGGAATCTGACAATAGCTTAAAGAGTGGTGATAAGTTTCCAGTAGCTGATTTTAATTCCTCCACAGATCCAGACCTTTTTGCTGTGGAAAAGGAACTGTACCTTGGTTCTCTATGTGAGGTGCATGAATCAGCAGAACCATGGCATTTTTGGATGTTTATGCTAAAAAATGGAAATTTTGACAAAAATACTACTCTTTGTCCCGAAAATGGAAAACAGGTGAAGAAAATAGTGACTGACAGAAACTTTCCATGTTATGGCAAAGGATGCATGAATCAGCCACTTATCTACCACAATTATTCTAGAGTGTTTAATGTTCGTGACCAAGTGATATCTTTGACAGGAGGATTTTATGGAACATATGACCTTGATGTGGACTTTAGCAAAGGTATAGGGAATAACTCCTTCTTTTCAGTCTCTTGGAGAAGAGATATCAGCACACAGAAATGGATTTTCTCACACAAGTTAACAACCTCTGCAAAGTATCCATGGCTTATGTTGTATCTCCGTGCCGATGCAACAAAAGGGTTTAATGGTGGTTACCACTATAATGGCCGTGGCATCATGACCAAGGTTTGCTGCTTATATCTCTAATGTTTCTGAAAGATACACATTTTGTTGGCCTTTAAACATGTTTATTTACTACACTCTTCATAGAACATTAATTACCCCTATGGTTGGGATGCTATACTTTTTGTCTATAATTTTTTATTTTTGCAAGATTTGTTGAAATTTTTTTGATATATTACACATGTATTTAGCTTATCAATTCTTTTCTTTCTTTTTTGGCCAGACTAGACAGTGCAAGAGAATGTATGTTTATACAAGTTTTTCAAGTCATTCCTCAATAGCATAATACTTATATTAATCTCATTTCTTCTCTCAGTTGCCAGAGTCACCAAATTTTAAGGTTAGATTGACTCTTGATGTTAAGCAAGGAGGAGGATCAAACAGTCAATTTTATCTCCTTGATATAGGAAGTTGTTGGAAGAACAATGGAGAACTGTGTGATGGTGATGTTCTGACAGATGTGACTAGATACAGTGAGATGATAATTAACCCAGCTACTACAAGCTGGTGTAGCCCAGATAATCTTGTCTCTTGCCCACCATATCATGTTAGTCCCTCTGGTGAGATAATATATAGAAATGAGACATCTCGCTTTCCATATTCTGCATATCATCTCTACTGCGCCCCGGGAAATGCTGAATATCTGGAGAAACCATATGATATTTGTGACCCATATAGCAATCCACAAGCACAGGAACTTGTACAAATTCTTCCACATCCTGAATGGGCAGTTCATGGCTATCCTGAAAAACAAGGAGATGGATGGATTGGAGACTCTAGGACTTGGGAACTTGATGTTGGGGCCCTCTCAAGTCGGTTATACTTCTATCAGGTACCTTTGTTCCTTCAACAGAAATGTCATATCAAAGTTACTTAAAATGTCTAGTTTAGCTCCCATTTGTCATTGTTTCTCTTGTTAAGATTTGAGGTGTCAATGGGAGGGAAATGACTGCTGATTTTTAGACCTGGGCAATTGCCCCAGACCAAACCTGACTCAAGCTCCCAAGGCCTAGTCCATTGACTAGTTTAAGATCTTCAGGTGAAGGTCAAACAAAAGCATTTCTTGTGGCAGCAGTTGTTTCAAGTCTTCACAGGATACAATTGGCTCTAAAAGACCCTGAAAAAATATAATTACATCTTAAAATTAAAATGTGATTTTGAAAATTTATTTAGATTTTTCAAAGTCTTTCGGAGCCAATTGTAAACTTTGAAGATGTGAAACAATAGTTGCAATTTATTAAGTTTTTGTTTGACCTTTGCCTGGAGATCCTGAATCATTTCAAAGAATGTATAAAATGAGAGAAAATTAATGAAATTGAAGAGAGTTTGAGAGTTGAGAGTAAGAATGTTGTATAAAAAAGGAGATTACAATGTTTTGTGAAGAATGAAAGAGGTTTGGGGTATTTAAATTTATAGGGCGTGGGGGGAAGTGCTTAAAAAAAAGGAAAGAAACCTCTTTTTAACATTTTCCCCGCCAATAGTCAATTTGGTCATTGAAATAAATATATATTTTTAAAAATTGACTCATAGGAGCAAAATTGTAGTTTTATTTAAATTCTTTTTTATTTGGTCGTTGGTCCTTGTTTGGGCCCTAAGACCAAGCCTTGGGCTATCTGCCCAGCTTGGGTCCAGGCCCCTTATCATCAAGTTCGGATTGGCCTGTGTTCGCCTTTTTCAAAGCCCAGGCTATTCGCCCACCTCTAGTGATTACTACCTTTTTTGTGTTTGTTACTTTAGGCACTAGAAATCATATAACTATGAGTAATGTTATGTGCACATAATTTTAAGTACACAATTAGTGTTAAAGACTCAAATAAAAAGAGTCTCACATATAATAAAATTGAATAAAGTGAGTGATATATAAGTGTGTGGATTGGATTTTAACAAAAGTCAATTGGTTTTGTGTAATATGAGTTTCAATTTTCATACTTGTATGCCTAATATATTTTCGATATGGTATTAAAGCACAAGTCAAATGACTGGTCTAACAGCTTAAAATGTTCTTAAATATAAATGACAACACACCCAGTCAAAAACTGGTTGAGCCAAAACGGCGGATCTAATAGCCTATGAGGGTTGTACTTGAGTAAGAGTGTTATGGTGATTGCATTTGAGTGGGGGTGTCGGAGACTCAAATAAAAATAGAGTTTTACATATAATAAAATTGAGTAAAGTGAATGGTAAATAAGTGTGTGGATTGGATCTTAACAAAACCAATTGGTTTTGCGTAATATGGTTTTTAATCTCTACATTTGTAAGCCTAATATATTTCTGACAATTAGGTATACAGATAACATGTCATCATGTGATTGAGTGTTATTTTATCATTAATTAAAAATCATTAAATCACATGATAACACATTATTTGTATATCTAATTATATATTCAAAACTGTATACATATAATTTTATTGTATAACTATATTTACCTATAATGAGTACTAATTTGAGTATCAATAATAATGTATTGTCATGTGATTGAGTACTCATTAATAATTTGATGTAACATTACTACATTAGAAATTTTCAGTGTGCATGCTTGTAAATTTCTTCATGAGAGAGTATTTTAAAGATGAATTCTCAGCTCAGGAACCAGAGTCAGCTGTTGGATGAACCCGGGGGTAGTGTACTGTACTTGGGAGGGAGAATTGAAACCAAAGTATTTGAGTAGTTATGGACAGATGGACCTCTGATCAAGCTCTTAAGATCAGTTCGAGCCCATCAAAATATACCTCTTTAAACACTTTCTGAAATTATTCATGATATCTTCTCTCTCTATATATTTAATTCCCCAACCGTAGAGAAATCATAGAAAATCTCTTTTGGCTCCAATTTATTATCCTGTTACATGGAGTAGCAAGGATAATGTAGATCTGAAGGCTATTATCACTTAATCAATTCCACCAATTTTATTTGTTACTTTATTGTTATGTTTAGATTAGTTGTTTCATTTTATGAACATTGTTATTTGTTCTGCAATATTGATTTGCAACTGTCATTGCCACAGGATCCAGGAACAAAACCAGCGAGGCGCGTCTGGTCTTCAATCAATGTTGGTACAGAAATATATGTCAGCCAGAATGGGGAGACTGCAGAATGGACTGTAAGTGATTTTGATGTACTGGTTCCCAAGGGTGATAACTATTATGGTCATAGCTCTTACTGAGACTTCCCCAGTCCTTATTCTTCATATGTAAAAAATACAAGTAAATGAAAATGTACAAATGATGCAATTCCACCATGAATATCCATAATAGGGTAGCTGCATTTCTACTGTAAATGATATTTTATGATAAATAACAAATACTACTGTAAATGAAGTATATGAAAAATAACAAGGGCTTTGTCTTCAATCTGAACTCCTTGATTTTATTCTTTTGTATTTTCTTGTTATATAATACGATTGCTGTTCACTTATACTCTTCTCCTTGCTGAACTTTAAGAGATAACCAATGATAAAATAAGTAGTGGGAGCATGAAGCTTAGGTATCTCGAAATTTCAGTTCTGAAATTTAAGTCGCTTAACTGAATTGTGAAAAATGAAATTTTCACTATATTCGCAACCGGCCAATATACCTGACTAGGAATGTATAATAAACATATGGCTGTGTTACCATGACCAATTGTATTGCATAACAGATGAAATACAATGAAGAAACAATCTGGGAAAATGGTAATAGTTCAAACCATTGAGTGAGCTTAATCAACGTCTTTAGTTTCAGCTATCACGAGCAAAATCCTCAAACCTGCTTATTCATGCCATCTTATTCTGATGAGAACTGGTTATTTTCATCAGCAAAGAGTAGGGCATTGAGTTCAAATCTCTTTGGCAAATCAAGATTAAACAAAAACCAGCCACCACAAACAAGAAGATCCACACGACCCTCAGCTATAGCATTAATCCCATCTTCCTGGCCATATACCCCATGACAAGAGAATTACCATTAAAAGTCTTTGTCATGTGCACTAAACTTTGAAGACTTAACACATTTTCTCCAATTGTTATCATTCTGGGTTCAACCATATGGCAGTAGAGAATACCAACTTGTAGCCCATGAATCTCAACTCAATATAAACCTACGAGGCAAATGGACAACATTAGCAACAAAGGAATGGTTACAGGATTGTGATTACTCATCATTCCATCAACTTCTCTGAAAAAAAAAAAAAGAAATTATCGGCCTCAACAGCATTCCTTGCAGCAAGCCTGAAATCCTTCACAATTTGAAAGATTTCATCCGCCCTTAGCTGCCACTGCCTTGAATTCGAGGCATCAATAAATTGTAAGTGCTGGAGATTGGAGCTTGGCCATTTGGCTGAAAATCTGCATAGAAAATGCGGGAGAACCAACAAAGAACCAAATAAAACAAGCGTTGGAAACATTTAAACTCATCAAATTCACATTCTATAATTATTGTAAACATATATTCGGAGTACTAGGCTTCTACTTCGTGACAATAGCAATCCGTATACTGCACGAGGTGTTGAGGTGAATCATTTCATGACCTCATTTGCCCGATTTCTACATTTCATTGGGAGACATCTTCGCTATGTTTCTGTGCTTAGGAATTTGGGAGAAGAGGAAGCACAAAAAAGACTTCTCTATAAAATAAAATTCGTCTTTTTTGGGAAGGCAATTTGGACATTTAAATAAGGGTCTAATTGCCACCACAGCAATTGCCCTTTAGCAGTTAAGCAAACCGAGTCGAGTCAACCCATTATAGGTGGACTCAAACTCAATACCTCCCACTTATACATGATGAAAGACTTGAACCAAATATTTAGGTACAAAAATCTCATACAGTAGTACGTCTCATACTCGCAAATGTGTTGTGCGACCTCGCGAGCAACCTACACTTGGGAGCTAAATACTATGCATCAATTAGGAATAGCATAGTCGTTTCAACCCAAATAAAACAAAATAAAACGTTAGGTTTGCAATATTCCAGACTTACTCGATAACACTAGCTCCTTTTAATCCCTCATTTATTATTGTATTATTTTCCTATATATCTATTATCAAGTGTATTCTCCCATATGAGTGGCATGATCAATCGACAAATACACACAAATAATATATAAGTCTTCCTCTTTTACTTGAAATTTTCAATTTAAATTTAGTTGTTTTTCTAGTAATATTCTATAGACTAAATTGTGTATAACCATAGGTGCTAAGCTAAGATAACAATACTAAGAGTAAACATTGAACAACAACAAAAAGTCAAAGGGTACCAACATGAGATAATCTTCATAAAGTCTCATCTAGTGAAGAAGCAGATATTTATCATCTCACTATTTCAACTAATTGTCTTACTTATACTCACATAGTATGAATCATGTATTACAGTATGTATTCTCTACAAATATCATTACAAACATTATACAAATTTTAGTTCAGTTGCTACACCAAATGTCTAGCTTGAGTTTTTAATCATCTTCACACTTTTAGATATTTACCCATATTAAGAACTCACATATAACATTTACAAGTTATTTAGACATGAAAATCCAAAACGGTTATTTTCAAATGTATCTATTCATGACCTCATCTTACTCTATCATCAAGGTGACATTTTTTCTTTAACAAATTTTTTCTCAAGAAATTTGTCTTTCATTGGCACGTTCTCTTAGTGCCACATTTCTTAGGAATAATATCTCATCTTTGCTCGCTCCCTGAGTGCCAAAGACAATTGTTTGTGTGAGTGAGCCAATTTCTAACTCGTGCGATATTATAATCGTATTGAGCTAAAAACGATGTATATGTAGTGAAAACCCAATAATTTTGGAATGCAAGTTCAAATATAAAATAAACTTGAATTCATGGTTTTTGACATTGTGTCATTAATACAATATATAAGCTCAACAACTTATTAATCACAATATACACAATCCAAGAGATTTAACGTGTAAAATATACATTTCTTGAAAAAATCTTGGTCAAAAGATCAGTGCCCATACAATACGTAAAATTATATTGTACGTTTATTCTTAGAAATGATGTCTCTTAAAATATTGTAATTAATATCGATATGTTTAGTGTATTCTACAAAACTTGAGATCTTTTATGAAAGCTATCTCATCTTGATTATTTTAAAAGATAACTATTGCTCTGATAATATTGTCCTATTTATCAAGATTCATAAAGAATTTTCTTAACAAAACAATTTCATCCACAATTATGAATAAGGTTGCACATGTCTGTTTTTTACCACTCTAAAATATGGGCCTTTTTGGAATAAGAAAATATAACCAGAAATTGATTTGCAATGGTCTAAATTACCTCCTCAACTAGCATCTCAATAGTCAATCAAACATAAATTCAATCTTTAATCACATGAACAATTATCCACGGAGCCTTCTAGATATATCAATATCCTTTTAACAACCTTTCAATGCTCTTTTTTAATATTGATTCATATAAACTAATTAGCCCGACAACAAAAATAAATGCATGGGCATGTATGCACCATGACATACATAATACATCTGATGACATTTGAATAGGTAGTTATTGACATTTCTCTAGTCTCATCTTAAGTTTTGAGACATATCTCTCAGCTCAATAATTCGTCATTTGACACAAGAGTGTCAATGGGTTCACAGTTTACCATATTGAATTGTTCTAAAATCTTTTGAACATTATGCTCTTGTGACAAAGTCAAAAGTTTCTTTAAACATTCCCTTTAGATTTTAATTCCCAATATGTAATTTGTTTACCCACATCTTTCAGGTCAAAAGCATAGACAACAATTCTTTGATGATCATCACTTATTTCAAATCATTTCTAACAATCTACACATCATCACACTTAGAGATAAAATTGCAAATATATTATTAGACTTTGTCACATAGACATAGTGGTCTTAATTAATCATCTTAAAGCCATAAGAAATTAAGTCTTACAAAATTTTAAGTACTATTATTTGGATGACAATTTTAAGCCATGTAAGGTTTTTAAAGCGTGCACACTCTGTGCGTCTAACCTATAACAACGAGATCTATATGTCTTTTCATACAGATTTCTTTATCAAGCATTGCCTAGTTGGAAAAACTACTAGAAAATACATTTGACTAAGTTTTAAGAGATTAACTTTTTTTGCAATTTATATACTTAGGTATATGTGTTTCCTATAAATGTAAAGTTTGAAAAGGTATCTCATATTTCATTACTTGTGTTGATGACTATACTCAATTTAATTTTGTCTATTTGATCTCTTATGAGTCAAAAGTAGTAGACTGCTTTAGAATTTATGTATAATTGAGGTTCAGAATCAATTAGACAAAATGGATAAGGTGTTTTAAGAACTGATCGAAGTCTTGAGTATTTGTCTAAAAAGTTTGAGGAACTAAGTAATGAAAAAGGAATAGTATGACAACTAATAATTTCAAGAAGTCTATAATAAAATGGTGTAATGGAGAAGAGTAATTGAACTCTATTAAAAATGGTAAGATTAATGATGGCATAAACAAAACATCAACGTCACTTTGTGATGATATGACGTTAACTGTTGCCTATATACATAATCAAGTGCCTACTAGATCAATTGTTTCCACTCCCTATAAGTTATGGATAGGTAGGAAACCTGAGTTAATTTATTGCAACTTTAGTTGTTAGTAGTGTTCATCCATAATTGTTCCAATGAGTTTGAAAAACTAGGACTAAGATGAAAGGATTGTATCTTTATTAGATATGCTAACCACTCCAAAGGGTATGATTTCATTAAGAAGGATTCAGTTGGAAAATTAACTGAAATTGTATCAAGAGATATTACATTCATAGAGGATATTTTTCCTAATAGGAATGATATTGAAAAAAGCTTCATCTATATGAGATGAAAGAGGAATACGCATAAGTACATCTCAACGACCATTAGTTAAGCCTTAAGAGATAGTACTTATACTTATTCCAACTAGTCGGAGTAAATACAATTGAGCTCCAACCTATTTTGGATTGTAGGAGCAATGATTCTTAGTTGCTTGTTTCATCCATCTCAAATTAGTGGGAGCATTAAGATTAAGCTTCAATTTATTTCGGACAGTGGGAACAATGATCCTCAATTGCAAAAGAATGGGCGTCTAAAAGTACTATAGTAACATTTTAAATTGAAAAATTTTCATAACCATTCCCTAAGATGTTGAAGAACCTAAAATCTTATAAGAAGTTAGCTCATCCATTGATAAGGACAAATGGTAAGATGCATTAGAAAAAGAGGAGAAATATATAGAAATAAACCAAGTATAAAGTTTAGTTGACTTACCATTAGTTCAAAAACCCATTAGGAACAAATTGATCTGAATTAATCATAAGGCGAATAACTTAACAAATAGTTATAATTTTGTCTTATGGTGAATAACTATACCCAATAAGAAGGTATAGATTGTAAAGAAAAAGTTTTTGCCAATTATAAGATTTACTTCAATCTATTTTATTCTAGTTGTAATAACATATTTGGATTTAGAATTGTATAAGATGAATGTCAAGACAACTTTCCTTAATGGAGATAGGTCTACTTATGTGAAAGTTGCTAATAAACTTTCATAAACTAATCTATTTAATCCATCTTGACCAACTTGCCCTAACCTTACATGTCATATATTTGTATTCACATCCATACATATAAGAGAAGCAAATAATGAAAAACTAACATTATCATAATAAAGTTGACTAACACCTTATAACCATTCAATAACAAACCAAATCTATAGAAATCAATTCTATTACATTTTGATAAAACACCCATAGAAATTCAAATTATATTCTAGTTTAAGAAGAATAAGTACTTTAACCAAAATTATTTGGAGCATATTGGATTTCATATAGATATAAGATTCGACCACTTTGTAAAACTCATTTGTTCATTATTATCCCTCTTACTTTAGCCCTTATGTTATTACCTATATAAATCCAACTCACATTTTTTGGAATTCGACAAAAATCCAATAAAGCTCTTCTATCATAAGCTACTTGATCGATGACTTCTAAGTCCATAATCCATATAAGATAATACTCAATTACTATTATAGTACTAGAAACTAAAGTTTTATCACTTTATGTAAAATGAGATACTCAATTAATATCATTTTCAACTCTATTCATTCCTCTCTTTGCTTTTATTGCAACTATTTATCTTGTTTCTGTCTTTTCTTCTACTATGTTCGCCACCCCTCTCATTTTAATTCCATGTTCTTGTTCTTTGAGCCTTATAGGATCTTTTCCCCTTATTTAGACTTAAGCCACTTACTTTTAAAACCATAAACAACTTTTTGAACTTGGCTCTGCAATGTTTGCATGAGTACTTGGTCTAACTACCTCAAAAAGGTTTGTCCTCTAGTTCTATGTGACGAGAACTATCAACAAAAGTCATTATATTCTCATTATAGGAATAAATCATTCTACTTCATGGACCTATTGTTCATTTATCTAGTTGTGCCTAGCTGTCTTCAATTCCATAATCATATTTGATATTCTATCAAATTTAACAATCAACTACTTTTATTCAGTGACTGCAGTTCCTTTAAACTTTTCTATCGAAACCATACTTATGGCATTTACAATTAAACATTACTGGTACTCATATACCAGATCATTATTTATGGAACTAGTCAAAATATCATGCGAAGTGAGTCTTGCTTTTTACGTGTGTGTATACGACATCCAAAGCCTTTTTGCTCATCTAGGATATCAAGCATTTTTAAATGCCATACATTGTAATTATCCTTATTTAGTATCATTCTCATTCAAATTAGTTATTATATATTAGGATGTTATGGTTAATTAGATCATAGATACATATATAAGACACAACTTAATCAACGCAACCAAATACGCATCAATTGTCATAATTACTTATTAAAATTTAAAATATCAACATAAGACATAGAATCAAAAGTTCACTATGTTCTCAATCATCTTCTATCACTCAAATGCTTGACATTTTAAAATTCAATTTAATTACACTAATATTAATTCTAGATGAAACTTTTATTAAATTCTACCAATATCAGAATTCTCATATCTAACATATATAAAAGATGATACAACAAATGCATAATTTATTATTACTAGGACCATTTCATCAACTTGTAACATTCTTAGAGTTACTTTATTCATGATAAAGTCTCCATGTCATTTGTGATAGATCAAATATCTCGCATTTTATTAATTTAGGAATAACGTCAAAGTGGTGGATTTTCTCACATATATTACTATGCATCACTTTTTAGCAAGCTGTAATGTATCAACTCAGTCTAAAATATTTTTGAATTCTTGTTTTAAGTAAGATCATTAATTATAGGGCTAATGATCATGCATGAATATGATTAGGCTATACATTATCTCTTTTCCAATTTAAGAAAGTACGACTGATCATATATATATAATACCAACATTTACCATTAAATTATCAGATGATCACATCATATACTTAATGCGATAATCCCTAGTAAAAAATCTTACACGAATCAGAAACATGTGTTTTGAAACGCTTGTATGTGTTTTCATGAGTCAAAATGATGTATTACATGCTTTTACATGTCGTAGGACCCATAAAATACATTCTATGCACAAATCTGAGCATCACACAATTGCCACAAGTCAAAAATGGGTTTCACACACTTAAACGGGTTGAAATAGTGTCTCAAGCACTGTCACTTGCCAAAACGTAGTCTTATATGCCTTCACACACCGAGTCAACGTCACACATACCTTTACACATCAAAAAGTACATGCATGTGAGTTCATATGCCAGGAATAAACCACACACATCAAAAGAGATCTTTCACATGCCTCCACATGTCAGGAAAGGTCTCTCATGCACCTCTATGCACTTATATACACCGAAAGACAGTTGTTAATAAGTGATCGGTCAAACTTTAACTGTTGAACAATTTACTGACTTGGGTGGGCATTGATTGATTTAGTTTCAATTTGGTTGACCATGAGTTGACTCGTTGACCAATAGGTTTGGGTAAACCATTGACCAAACAAGTCTAGTAATCGAGTTTTCCCAACCCGACTCAACAAAAAATCCTAGAATTTTGGCCATTCAATTTGTCATCTTCTAGGCATCTTTTGATGACGATACCATAGGGCTTTTAAAGCTCATTTGACGACGAGTCTTCATGTATCAACTTCTAGTGCCAATGTCATCAGAATCCAGTGAAATAGTGGCATGAAAGTCATGCCATGGGTCATGGTTTTTGGCTCTAAATTCGTTGATTCTAGCATCATTTTCAGGCCATTTTTAATTAAGTGCATGTAAAGGACTTCTAGGCTTCATCCTAATATGTTTCTAACATTTAATTTCATGTAATTTGTTCGAATTTAGTTTGTGCCCAAAATCCAAATTTTATTCAATTTTCATGCAAAAATCATTTAAATTATCATTTCACATAATATATTTCACATAACATTCAAACTTGCCAAATTCATATTCTATAAATATTGTAAACATAAATTTGACATACTCAGCTTCTATTTCGTGTTGATATTAATCTATATATTGCACGCGGTGTTGACGTGAGTCATTTCCATGACCCTATTTGCCTAAGTAATGCATTTCATTGGGAGACATCTTCGCTACATTTCTATGCTTATGGTTCTAGGAGAAGAAGAAGCAAAAAAAAGAAAAAACTTCTCTATAAAATAAAATGCGTCTCTTTTGGGAAGGCAATTTAGACATTTAAATAGGAGTCCGATTGTCTTTTGGTAGTTAAGAAAACTGAATTGGGTCGACCCAAATCCCAATAACAAGTATTATAAATTCCTAGAAAATTAAGTGGGATAAATGAAACATAGCATTAGAAACCAAGAATACAAGTTTTTTATTTAGCTCCTGGGTTTAGGATTCCATTACCCTTAATTAACATAAGTTCATTTTATACTTACGTCTCTCTACTCAGCATTGACTCCATTGTAGGTCAATTTATTACAAACAAAAAGAACAACATTCTCTCTCTTTTCCAAATATTTTACTAAACTTTAATACCTATCAACCTCTTGAAAAATATATTAAGGGAAGTCATATGACTATTCAAAATGTTTGTTGGGCACGTTGTCTCAATTGGAGTTGAAGGGAATGAAAAGTTGGAACAATTCTAGACTAGTGGAAACATCTTAAACATGATAAAGGCTCGAAAGACCTTCTGTAAAAGAAGAAATAAAATAAAGAAGAAACATATTAGGCATGATAAAAACCCTAAGAGTGAAGTGTATTTCTGAAATAGAATACGTATATATTTAATAAAGGGAAAATGACTATTTCCCACCCAAATTTTAGTCTAATATCAAAATCATACACACGATAGATGAAAAACCCAAACATCCACTTATGGACTAATTGTCATCCAAATTTTCAGTTAGAGATAGAGTTAAAATCATCATTTTACTTATAAACTCTAAAACTTTGAAATTTATATTATTTTCTGCCCAGATTTCAAAAACTATCATTTCAACCCAATTTTCAAAATTTTCAAAATTTAGATTTCACTCTCAGGGTTTGTTTCCTTCTCTTATCACTATCATCCTAATCGATGATCGACGTTTTCGACCCATCTTCTAGATTTGACTACAAAGAATAATGAAAGATAATTGTCTAGATTCAACGATGAAACGTCATCCTTCCTTGTTTAGAAGACTCGACAAAAGACAAACACTTCATCGTATCATCTAAAAGTGATGATGAAGGATGACAAAGCATTATCCTTCATTATGTCATCCAAATGATGAAGGACGAAGCTTTGTTGTCCTTCGTCGAGTCTTCTTGATCTAAACAACACTTCATTGTCCAGATTTAGATAATGAAGGGTCACCCTTTGTCGCAGAAGACCTTTACTTCTTCCCAATTGTTGGGTGGTTCCCTAAGCCACTAGAGATGAAACTTGGAAAAAAGGGAAAAAGTCAATTTTTCAAAGTTTAATCATGAGGGGTAAATGTGAGTTGTTTAAACTAAGGGGGGAACAAAATAACTTTTTTAGATTTTAGTGTTTATAGGTTAAATAACGATTTTACTTCTACTTCTAATTAAAACTTTTCGATGATAGTTAACCCATGCATAGGTGTTTGAATTTTTTATCTGTTGTAAATATGATTTTGAATTTGGGCTAAACCTTGGGTGAGAAATTGTCCTTTTCCTTTTAATAAATTAAAATATAGATATATTTATATTTATGTGTTTACATAAATGATTAAAAATCCAAAGCTAATTTATAAATAAAAAAAATCTACATTAATATGTAATAATCACATATGAGATTTACAAAATTTTATGAAATAGGAGTTGGGTACTTTGTTTTGATATGATTATTATGTTTTCCGTCTTAGTGAAATGGTGAGTTTGAAATCACTAAATTAAGGATTTTAAGGTTGAAATATTTGTATATTGAATAAAATTTATGATTTTGTATGATTATTATTAAACAAAATATGAACTTTACACCATATCAACTTTGACATATGTAACTTAGCCCCAAAAAACAAAAAACTTTGACATATGTACCTACTTTTAAGTGCTTAGTATATCTTGGTCTATTATAGTTTTATGGATATGCAAATACTATTCCATAGATATGAAATTCCAAAAAAGTTTAAGCAACATTACCTTGTGGTTTTCACAAGCCCTTGAATGGTGTGACTTGATCAAATGTTAAACGAGGTATTCATTGACAATTATCATTTATTAGCTTGAAAACTAGATGCAAGAAAAAGATGTAATTGAAATGGTATATTGGTATGATGACAAAGTTTTTGTTATTGGTCTTCTATAAAAGTATACGTGTAGATATCATTGAATCAATATACTTTAATGAGATAATTTAACCTGATTGAATTATTAATTCTCTAATAAATTGAGTGTTTTGTTCAATAGTTCAATGTCATCCATATAATGGACTTAAATAACATAAATGAAATATGTCTTACATTTATAAGAAGAAAGGGTACCATGATACTTTTGTGTAGTGAATTGAAGTTTGTGTGGCTACTCCCAAGTTTCTGATGAGAATAAATGAAAAGTTTCTGAGTTTCTTTAGGAGAGTTATAAGGGTCTAAAATAAGGTAATCCATTATCTCCTTGCTTGTTATAGTCGTGGAGGTATTCTCTTGCCTCTTTTGTGTAGATGGGTTGGGTTAATTTGATTTCTCTCCAAGGTTTGTACTAAGACAAAGTGTGACCTTGATCAACCATCTCAAACATTTTTCTCTTTGTTCAATGCATACACTTAAAAAAAATTAAATAAAAGAAACAATCACTCTTTTTATGTGTATTTTATAAGTCTTCTTTCTCTTTTCCTTTTTTTTTTAAACTCGTTTTCTTAACATTATCTCCAACCAATAATGGACCCAGAAATCAAGGGGGCCAATATTACAATAATATAAATATATTTTAAATAAAAAAACACACACATTTGTATTAATAAAATATTCATTAACTAATACATTTATAGTTGTCCTCGATGTGATTTCATCTTTTGAAAATATTATATAATAACTTCATTATTAATATTATCAAATACATTTTTCTCTATATATACAACTAAGCTATTATTTAACCATTGATTACTTATTCTATTATGCAAATGATCCTTCACAAAATCACTGCTGAAAAGTTCTTTCTACACTACTAGTGGCAACCGGTAAAATCAATACCAATTTCATTAATAAAAAAACTAATGGAAACACTTTATCTCTCTTAGTTTCAATCATCACTCTTGCAAGATCTGCAATCCCATAAATTTGATATTAGAGCGTATATCCAAAATGTAAATATTAAATTAAAAATCAAGTGTTATGAGTTCAAAGTTAGAAAAATCTCCAAGATAAAGTTCAGTAAGGCATATCAATTTTTGCTTATCAAAAGCAACAAAATTTTCATTTGGACATAACCATGCTAAACAAATCACCAACTCCACGTTTACCTCATTAAAACAATTATTTAATTTTTGAAGTTGCATATCTAGGATTGTATAAAATATTCCAATACGGTAATGATGGACATTTGTGAAACCTTGAGTCTTGCATTGCAATCGCCTTTGAATAAAAAATTTGTCATCCATATTTTGAACATAAATGTCATGACTGACACCTCAAGAACAAACTTTGTTTAGTAAAGTCTTTCATCACTTGTATAGCTTGCTTACACGCTTCAACCAAATTCATAGCATTTACAATATCTTTGTCTTTTCTTTGCAGTGCTTGAGAAAGTTCATTTGTAAAGCCAAGTACATCCTTAATCATAAATAGACTAAACACAAAGTCAAATGATTGCTTCAATTTCAATATATTTTTTGCTTGAAATCTTTGCTTAGAGTTTGTCCTATCTTTTTTCACAATTTTAAGAACATTGATAACGTAAGAAAACAACAAAGTTATGCTCATTAATGAACCATAATATGATCCCCGATGTACGCTTCAAATCAGTCTCTTGATTGAGACCTTTTCCACTTGAAAGTTCACCATTGGAAAGAGATTCAACAACTTTATAAGTTTGTTTGTCTCTAAGAATATCATAATGTTTTGATGAAACACCAATGATATTAATTATAATTGCTATGATATTAAAGAGATCATTAACATCATCTTAGTTCTTTGCTAAAGCTACAAAAGCCAACTAGAGTTGATGGGCAAAACAAAGAATATAGTAAGCACATCTACTCTCCTTCAAAATTAATGTTTTGGAAACCATTAAATTCTCCTTGTATATTACTAGTTCTATCATAACTTGTCCCTAGACTTTAGAAAAACTCAACTTATGCCTAGAAAAAAAAATTGTAAAGTGTTGTCTTGAGTAAGAGAGTTGTAGTACTAGTAACATGTTCAACATCTAGAAAATGCTCCACAAGAAGTCCATTATTGTTAGCATAACGCAAGAGAAAGCCATTTGTTTCTTTGTAAAGATATCTCTAGATTCATCAATCAATATAGAGAATGAAAAATCTCCTAAATCTCTAATGATAGCATTTACAGTTTTAGTTGAAGCAACACTTACAATGGCTTTTTGAATTGTAGGAGATGTCAATGTCAGATTATTAGAAGCATTCTTGAAAGCAACATCATAGACTTTATTATGATCAGCAAGAAATCGTTGAAGCTTGAGAAAATTCCCTTAATTGTTTGAATTGTTAAATTCATCATGACCATGAAATGCTAGCCTTTATCTTAGAAGAAAATGAACACAATCAATTGTATACTCCATGTTTTTCTTGATTCAATAATGATTCACACATTCTTCGAGTTTGGTTATTATAAGAACTATTAGCACTTCCAAAGTGAACATTCAATTTTTCTTATTTGAAAATCCTTTACCAACAAAGCGATCACCACCCTTTTTATTACCAATGCCTGGCTTAAAAAGAAAACAAAAAAGACAAAAAATTGTGACTTTCACTATACTATATTCTAGCCATTGATCAAATTCATTAAACTATGAAACAACAAATTGTTTTGAAAATCCATCAAAATCTCATAAAGGAAACTCGTGACCTTTAGGTTGACAAGGACCTCTTTTCAAATAAATTATTCTTATTTGATCTAGAATATTAGGATCATAGCCTAAAATTTGTGGTCGTAAACCTAGATCCATAGGAAGATCTCACAAATTGACATCCACATTTTTATTTGAATCATTATTATTCTCCTTTTGTTTAGATGATGAGATCATTATTGACTTTCTTTTGAAAAATCTCTCCATACTATTTCAAAACAATAATATATTATAACTTGATAATGAAAATGCAATAAAAATAAATCATAGATAAAACAAGAAATTTATTTGTCCTAGTGAAACAATAAAATAAAACTCAAATCAAACTAAAATTCATATGGCAAAAGCACAAACACCTTAAGCACAACAGTACTGCAAATTCAAACAAGTATTTCTCCAAACACCTTAAAAACAATTAAGAAACAACAAACAAGTCTTATTCAAAATAATCACTCCCAAAACAAACCAAACGATCAAACAAACTCCACAAACAATCCATTAATTATAACAATTTACGCTATTATTTATGTAAATATGAATACTATTGTACTATGTTCAAAATTTCAGTTGCATTTGAATTTATATGAATTGAAGGGGCCACCAACTCATCAAACACTAACAATTTGTGCAAACATTTATGGCTCATTATTGAACATGTAATAATGAAAAAAATAAACACAAAGCTGAAAGTTAATTGGATAATTAATGGAATTAAAATTGCATAACTTAACTGAAATTAATAAGAGGGGAAAATAAATCAAGTTAAGATTACATAATAAAACTTAGTAGAAATGGAATACTAAATCAAATTCAAACAAAACTTTAACAACCCAATATAACCTAAACCCTAATTTAAACCAATCAAATAATTAAAATGATAAGAGGGATCAAATTGATACTTGAAAGAATAGCCTAAGAATGATTAAAGATGGAGCCTAGAGAAGAGTTGATAATGTGATGAACAGGCGAAGGAAGGAAGGATTGAGCAAAAGACATGAGAGAAAACACAAAGGGACAAGAGAGAAGAAAAGGTGAAGAAAAGAATGTGAGTGTGTGAAGAAAAGAATGAATTCTATCGGATAAAATGTTAAAATTGATTATATAATGTAATAGTATTATCGTAAATATATATAAACTTTTGATTTTTTTTTTTAATGTCAAAAAGGGTCAATTGATGGTCATTGGCCCTAGTTCCCCCTGCCCCTGTCACCAACCAAACACTGCTAAAATTCAAATTAGTTGAAGATGAAACAAGGATTTTTCTCAAACACTATTCTTCACCAAATGAAACAAAAAGTTTAGTTACCCAAAATATCATGCAAATTCAAGTCCATCAGACGCTAAGTGAAATCTAGAGAGGGTGTGAACTGCAAAACCTTAAAGTTAGAAAATTTACTGATGAGAAAGATTGAAACTATGCATCATGGACAGGGTTAGAAGATCTTCACACATTGTTTGGTCGGTTGAGTTGGTGTCTAGTTTAGAAAATGCAAGTTTTTGCTTTTGTTTAATCTAGGAAAATGAGTTGGATGCGTGTGTGTTACAAAGTAAAAAGAGAAAAAAAAAAAGTGATGTTTTTGCAAATGTCTTGTGACATTCTCAGTACATGGCTCGGTTTGCCCATTTTTAGCCACCTAAAGCGTTTCCAGTTAAGGCCAAAAAGGTAATGCAAGATGTCGAAACTAGGAAATTCGATATGCTGGAACCTGTGAAATTTAACCGAATTGAAGATAGAATAAAAATTTTGAATTGAATTCTATCTACAATATCAGTTAAACAGGATTATTGCCATTATAGATACCAGGACCGGGTAGTTTTCTATGTATTTATATAGAGTGAAAAAATAACATTCCCGCAAAATAAAATATAGATTTTGTCAAGCTTAGAAAATATTTACTTTTGTTGTAAATATTTACTTTTCTAATTCCATATATGTACTTTTCTTGTAATCTCTTATTCATTTTCCTTCTATCTAATTGTAATCTCTTAATTTTAGCTTGCAATCCCATAGAATTAGGATAATGATTTCCTTGATTTAGGATATAGGTTGGCTAATACATTTATAAATATCTCTACTTATATTAGTTTTTTTCCTTTTTTTTAATCAGTATAATTCATTCTTCTTTCAAACTTGACATGGTATTAGAGTAGGGCAGATCCATCATATTCTCCAGTGCCTTTTTTTGTTTTTCTTACCTGTCATTTCAAATATCTCTTCAAAAAATTTATCAAAATGTGTAACGGTAGTATTCCAGATAATTCCTTCACTCATAGTACACATCAATTAATATCTTATTTCAAGCCCTTTTTTCTCCATCACTCGGCATGACAACCGCTTTAATTACCAAGAACAAGCTTGGATTTGTTAATGGTACTCTAAAGAAATTATATTTTTCATCTTATACTACTTAGACTTGCTGCAATGATAAGATTATGTCACGGATCCTTAATGTTGTTTGTAAATAGATTGCTTCCAACATTATGTTAGAGACATTGACATAAAAAATGTGGATTGACATTCAAGAAAGGTATGCCCAATCTAATGCTTCTCGTATATATGATGATATCATCTTCACAATGCAAGATAACACTTCTATTAGTTCCTATTTCACAAGATTAAAATTCTTGTGGAATGAGCTTCAAAATTAGCAAGTTTTACCAGTAGGTAGTTGTGGAGCTACCAAAACTTTGCATGATTATCAGCAAAATGAAAATTTAACAAAATTTCTCATGGGCTCAATGATTCATATAGTTATATTAAAGGACAAATTCTTCTTATGGATCCCTTTCCCAATGTCAAACGTGCTTATTCTCTTCTTCTTCGACAAGAGAAACGACGCCAAGTAACTGTTGTTTCAAATATGAACTCTGATAACCATACTATTGGATCCGGGTCCACCCATGATGGGTCGACCCGACTCGATTTAATTAATTGTCAAAGGACAGTTGTTAGCGGTTATTGGCGGTTATTATTGGCAATTGGACTTTTATATAAAGTCCTAATTGCCTCCCAAAGAAGAATGATGAGGATGTAATGAGAACGCCATTTTTACAGAGAACCCTTCTCTCCTGCCAAAACTGATGCATAGTAAATTAGTCTCCCAAATGGAAATCAGTACGTGGGCAAATGGCATCGTGGAAACAGACTAACGTCAACACCTCGCGTAGAATTCGAAGACGCTTCATCGAAAACAAAAACAGGTACGTAAATTCGTATTTACAAATTTCACAGATTATGATCTTGGCATGTTTAATTGTTTCTAACATTGGTATCAGAGCCTAGGATACATATTTGTTATGTTTTTTGTGAATGGTATTGCGTATACTATGCCAGTTAGAATCTGTATATGGAAGTTTGTTTAAAATTTCGTTTTTGGGGATGAATTTAATTCGGGCAAAATTGCATGAAATTGGTGTTAGGAAACATGTTGGATGTATACTAGGAATAATATTACATGTTTTAAATTGAAAATCAACTCGAATTAATGCCAGAATCAATCGAAATAGACCCAAATTTGAGACTGAAGGCGTGTTTTTCTTGCTCACCGTTTCGATCGATTCTGACGCCATCGACGTCAGAACTTGGAACGATTGGACTCCGCGTAGACTGTACTACAAAAGCCCTATGGTATTTTCGTTAGAAAATCACCGAAAAATGGCCAATTAGACAGACAACAAGATTAGGGTTTATCGCACGATTTCGAGTCAAAATTGGGTTGGGAAAACCCGATTACCCGAACTGAAGGTCAACGGGTTGGTCAATACCCGAACTGGTCAATGGGTTAACCTGTTTAGTCAATCGGGTCGTCCAACTCAGATCTGACCCATGGATAACCCAGTCAACGGTCAACATTTGACCATGCGTGGTGACCCATTTCTGGTGCGTGGAAGCTTGTGACAGCACATCTGAGTCATTCCTGGCGCGTGAGGGCGCGTGCAGATACTTATACATGCGTAGAGGCGCGTGCGTGTCTACTTGGCGTGTGAAGGAGCTTTTTAGTCCTTGGAAGTTGTGTAGTACTTGGATCGATATATGAGATGTGTTCCATGGGTATTACGGCATATAATGACATGTAATATCTTATTCCAACTCCCGAAAACACATATTGGTGTTTTAGGATACATGTTTCTACTTCATGCAAATTTATTGATTAGAGACCATCATGTTGCATGTAGAAATTATCAATATCCTATTGAATTCTCTTAATTGGGAAAGAGAAAATATCCATGCGTGAAAATGATCCCCGTAATCAATGATCTTATTTGGGACAAGAATTTGAAACCTTTTGGGACTGAATGGATTCATTACAACTTGCTATAGAGTGACGCTTAGTAATGTACAATAGAATATTCATTATTTTATCATTATTCCCAAAACTAATGTAATGCGAGGTATTTGACCTAACGCAAATGTAATAGAGACTTTATCATGGATAAAGTGTCTCAAAGATCGATACGGATTGATGAAATGGTCCTAGTCAAAATAGATGATGCATTTGTTGTATCATATATATTTGTTAAGTGTGGAAATTCTGAGATTGATAGAATTTAATGAAATTCTCATCCAGAATTAATATGGCGCAATTAGATTAAAGTTTAAAATGTCAAGCATTTGTGTCATAGGAGATGATTAGGAACATAGTGAACTTTCGATTATGTGCTTATATGAGATATTTTAAAATTTTAATGCGTAATTACGACAATTGATGTGTATTTGATTGCATTGATAGCGTTGTGTCAGATAGATGTCTCTGTGATCTAGTTAACCATAACATCTTAGAAAATAATGGCTTATTTGAATGAGAATGATACTGAATAGAGAGAATTAAACCATATGGCATTTGAAATGCATAATATCCTAGATGAGCAAAAGGCTTTGGAGGCTGTGAATCGGGTTAAGATATAGTTATGGCTGACTAAGGATAGAAACCTAATCAGTGCCTTACACAAATGTGATATGGACGCACATCACACATGTAAGAAACAAGATCCACTTCGTGTGATATTTTGATTAGTTTCATGATTATCGATCTGGTATATAAGTACCATGAAAGTTCAACTGCATATGCCATAAGTCTGGTTTTAGTTGAAAAGTTTGGAGGAATTGTGGTCCGTAACTAAAGACAGTTGATTTTTGAATTTGATTGAATGTCAAATCTGATTATGAAACTAAAGTCAGCTACGCGTAACCTGATACATGAACATAAGGTTCATTTAGAAAAAACGATTTCTTCTCGATAGTGGGAGTGTATAAAGGTACATATGACCCACAATGAGAAAAGAAGGACTTTTGTTAATTATTCTAGCCACATAAAATTGGAGGACAAACGCCCTTGAGGCAGCTGAATTTAATACTCATGCATATGTTACAGAATCAACTTTTAAAAGTGAGTGACTCAAGTCCTAATATAGGAAGAAGATCGTTTAATGCTCAAAGAATAAGAACAAGGAATTGAAATGAGAAGAGTGGCAACATACTAGAAGAAGAGACGAAAACAAGATGAGTAGTTACAATAGAAGCAACAAGAATTATATCACTTGTGAATGAACAGAGATGAAAATGATAGTCTTGTTTAAAATCAAGTGATGAAACTTTGATTTTTTAGTACTATGATATTAACTGAGTATTATCCTATGTGGATTATGGACTCTATAGCCACCGACCAAGTAGTTCATGATAGAAAATCTTTAGTAGATTTCTATCGAATTCTGAATAAAATGGATTGGATATATGTGGGCAATAACACAAGGGTTGTAGTAAGAGGAATAAACACGAGCAAATAAGTTTTGCAGATGATCGAATCCTATACCTACACAAAATCCAATATGCTCCTAATATTCAGCAAATCTTGGTCAAAGTACTTGTTTTTCTTAAACTAGGATATAATTTGAATTTCTCTGGGTGTTTTATTGAAATGTGATAGAATTGATTTCTATAAATTTGGTTTGTTGGTTGAATGGTTATATGGTGTTTGTCACCTTACATTTTTGATAATGTTAAGTTTTTCATTATTTGCTTTTCCTATGTGTATGGAAATGAATGCAAATAAATGACATGTTACATTAGGGCATGTAAGCCAAGATGGGTTGAATAAATTGGCTTATGAAAGTTTATTAGGAACTTTCACATAAATAGAATTGTCCATATGTAAACATTGCCTAGTTAGAAAAACTTCTAGAAAACCATTTGACAAAACTGCATGAGTTTGACTTCCTTTGCAATCTATATACTTAGGTATATATATATTTTCCTATGAATGTAAAGTTTGAGAATGAATCTCATTTTTCATTACTAATGATGAAAACAATGCTTGATTTGGTTTTGTCTACTTGATCTCCCATAAGTCAGAAGCAGTAGACTACTTTAGACACTATATATAATTGAGGTTAAGAATCAATTAGACAAAATAGATAAGAGTTTTATGAACTCACCGAGATCTTGAGCATTTGTTTCAACAGTTCAAGGAACTGAGTAATGAAATAAATAGTATGGTAAATAGTAATTCCAAAACTTCGCAACAACCAGTGTAGTGAAGAAGAGTAATTGAACTCTATTAGAAATGGTTAAGTCAATGAAAGCGCAAGCAAAACGTCAAGTCACTTTATGATGATATGATATTTATTGTTACGAGAGAACTTAACCGATTGCCTACTAATCCAGTTGCTTCCACTCCTTATGAGTTATGGTTAGAGAGAAAATCTGAGATAATTGATTGCAACCTCAGTGGTTAGCAATATCAATCTATAACTTTTCTCATAAGTTAGAGTAATTGGGACTAAGAAGAAATGAATGTATCTTTATCAGATACACTGAGCACTCAAAAGGGTATGTGTTCATTAGGGAGGATTTCATTAGAAGATTAATTGAACTTGTATTAGAGATATTACATTCATAGAGGATATTTTTCTTAATAGGGATGATATTGATAAAAGGTTTCATCTAAATGAGATGAGAAAAGAATGAAGATAGGTATATCTCTTAACGACCATTAGTTGAGTCTTAAGATATAAGACCTATACTTGTTATAGTTAGTGGGAGCAAATGCAATTGAGCTCCAACCTATTTCGGATAGTGGGAGTAATGATCTTTAATTGTTTGCTTCATTCATCTCACCCTAGTGGGAGCATAGAGATTAAGCTTTAATCTATTTCGGATAGTGAGAACATTAATTCTCAATTGCATGGGAGTGGAAGTCCAAAAGTATTCAAGTGACGTTTTTAAAGTGAAAACAAGATTTTCATAACCACTCCCCAAGATGATAAAGAACCTGAAATAAATGTCTCATCCTTTGATAAAAAATTTTGAAATGCATTGGAAGAAAAGATGGAATACAAAGAAAACAAACCAATTCTAGGTTTTGGTTGACTTATCGCCAAATCGAAAATTCATTGGGAATGAATGAGTTTCTTGAATTAGTCGTAAGGCGGATGGTTCAATAAATATATAATTTCGCTTAATAGCGAAAAACTATACCCAATGAGAAGGTATAGATTGTGTAGAAGGATATTTTTGTCATTTATAATATTTACTTCAATGTATTTGGTTCTAGCTATAATAACACATTTAAATTTAGAATTACACCAGATGAATGTCAAGACAATTTTTCTTAGTGGAAAACTTGACAAAGAAATCTACATGAAATGAGATATAGATCTTATTGTTATAAGTCTGAAGTGCAGAGTGTGCGAGCTTCAAAGACGTTGAATGACCTAAAACTATCATCTAGATACTGGTACTTGAACTTTGAAATAATTAATCAAGGCTATCATGTCTATGTGACAAAGTCTGATGACAAATTTGTAATTCTATCAATGTGTGTGATAATGTATAAATAGCTAAAAATGATTTGAAGTAAGTGATAATCATCAAAGGATGGTTGTCCATATCTTTGACTTGCAGGATGTGGGAAAACAGAATACATATTGTGAATTTACATTTAGAGGAATTGTTCAAAGAAACTTTTGACTCTGTCATAAGAGCGTAATATTCAAAAGATTCTATAACAATCCAATATGGTATATTGTGAACCCGTTGATATTCCTGTGTTAAATGACGAATTATTGAGCCAAAAGAGATATGTCCCAAAACTTAAGATAGAAGCAGAGAAATGTCAAAGGTTACCTATTCAGATGCCATCAGATGTATTATGTATGCTATGATGCATACATGCCCAAATATTTATTTTGATTGGGCTGGTTAGTCGATATAAGTAAATGTTGAAAAGAGCACTGAAAGGTTGTATATAGAATTTTTGATATTTTTAAGGTTCTGTGGATGATTGATTATGTGATTAAGGATCGAACTTGCGTTTGATTGGCCATTGAGATGCCAGTTGGGGAAGTGTTTTTAAACCAACGCAAATTAGATAACGACTAAGTTTTCTTACTCCAAAAGGACCCATATCTTGGAGCGATAAGAAACAGAGATGCGTAGCTGTATCCACACCGGAAGCCTAGTATATAGCCTGTTCAGTTAATGTGCAAGAAACTGTTTGGTTAAGAAGATTCTTTGTGAATCTGAGTAAACAGGACAATATTGTTAGAGCAATAGTTGTCTGTTGAACTGAAAGATCTTGATTTTATATAAGATAACCAAATGTATCAACACTATACACAACGTAATAAGAGACTCAATTTCCAAGAGGGAAATGAACGTACAATATAATTCTACGCATTGTATAGTCACTGATCCTTTGACTGAGATTCTTCCAAGAAAAGTATATCTTGCACATGTTAAATTTCTTAGATTGCGTAGACAATGATTGATGAGTGTTGAGCTTATATATTGTACTGATGACACAATATTGAAAACCATGAATTTAAGTTCATTTTATGTTTTGAACTTATGTCCCAAAATTCTTGGGTTTTCACTGCATACACATCGTTTTTAGCTCAACAAGATTGTAATGTCACACAAGTTAGAGATTGACTCACTCACACGAGTAATCGCCTTTGGCGCTAAGAGAACGAGTAAAGATGAGACATTATTCTTGAGAATTGTGATGCTAAGAGAGCATACCAATGGGAGACAAATTTCTCAAGAAAAGATTTATTGAAATAAAAATGTCACCTTGATGATTGATCAAGATGAGGTCATGAATAGATACATTTGAAAATGACCGATTTGGATTCCTTATGTCCAAATAACTTGTGAATGCCAGATGTGAGTTCTTAATATAAATAAATACCTGCAAGTGTGAAGATGATTAAGAACTCAGGTTAGACGCTCGGGGTAGCGACTAAACTAAGATCTGTACAGTGTTGTGAATGACATTTGGGAAAATACACACTATAGCACATGATTCATACCATGTGTGCATAAGTAAGACGACCAGTTAAAGTAGTGGAAGGATGAATCCCTGCTCCTTCACTGTGTGAGACTTTATGAGGATTAACTCATGTTGGTACCCTTTGACTCTTTACTATTGTTTGATATTTACTCTTAGTGTTGTTATATTAGCTTGGAACCTATGGCCACGTATGATTCGGTCTATGGAACATGACTAGAAAAGCAGCTAAGTTTAAATTAAGAATTTCGAATAGAAGAGGAAGACTTATATATATTACGTGTGTCCATTGGCTAGCCGATCATGTCACTCATATGGAGATTGGACTTGATCATGAATACATAGGAAAATAACACAATGAAAAATGAGGGATTAAAAGAAGCTGGTGTTATCAAGTAAGTCTGGGGTGCTACGAGTCTAACGCTTTATTTTTGTTTTATTCGGGTTGAAGCGATTATGCTATTCCTAACAAATGCATAGTATTTAGCTCCCAAGTGTAGGTTGCTCGCGAGGTCGCATGACACATTTGCAAGTATGAAACGTACTTCTATATGAGATTTTTGTGGCTAAGCATTTGGTTCGGGTCTTCCATCATGTGTGAGTGAGAGATATTAGATCCGAGTCCACCCATGACGGGTCGACCCGACCCGATTTAATTAACTGTCAAAGGGTAGTTGTTAGCGGTTATTGAGGATTATTATTGGCAGCTGGACTTTTATATAAAGTCCTAACTGCCTCCCAAAGAAGAATGATGAGGATGTAATGAGAACGCCATTTTTACAAAGAACCCTTCTCTCTTGCCAAAACTAATGTATAGTAAATTAGTCTCCCAAATGGAAATCAGTATGTGGGCAAATGGCGTCGTAGAAACAGACTAACGTCAACACCTCGCGTAGAATTCGAAGACGTTTCATCGAAAACAGAAACGGGTACGCAAATTCATATTTACAGATTTCACAGATTATGATCCTGATATGTTTAATTGTTTCTAACACATACTTTTGTCGTTTCGCATTCATCCATTACTATGAATTATGCATCAGATTCTAATGGTTCCAAAAATAGTCAAAAGAATCGAGGATTTTGTTTACTGTAAAAGGAGGGACATACAAAAAAGGAGTGCTTTAAATTGCGTGGATATCCACAAGGACATCAATTTCATCAAGGCTCTAGGACATTGTCAAATCATGCATAAAACCATCTAGTGAAGCAAAAATGACTCTTACATCTAATTTGGCCTCTTTAACAGTTGATCAAGTCAAACTTTTAAGTCTTTTCCTAACACTCAAACTTCTCAAGCAAATTTTGTAGGTACGATGTTAAGCTCTTATAATAATTCAGTTTGGATAGTTGATAGAGGTATCTCAAATTACATAATCGTTGATGTTACTTTATTTCATTCTTGTATAGTTGCTTCTAATATTTTACCTATAAAACTACCAAACGGTTCTTATCATCTTTTGATGAGGTCGTTCAACACTATAACAACTCTATTATTAATACTCATACTCTTGGTCATGGTAATATCAAATTTACGGACGTTTTAAGAATAGTCCCCTAATATGAATATAAGGTTCTCACAAGTATGTGCCAAGAATTGATCCTTTTGTCACGATTCCACTATTCTTAGGAAAGTTGTCAAGTATATGTTAATATATTTTCTAGACAAAGAATGTCATAGTAAATTACAAATATAATATTTATTCATGAACTTATATCATCATGGGGATTGGCTCTAGGGTACCAACCCCAATAATAATAAGATGTTCAGGGCTAGACTCGAGCCGAGCCAGCTCGAGCTCGAGCTCAGCTCGACTCGGTTCGAGCCCGAAATGAGCCAAGCTCGAGCTGGCTCGGTAGATTTTTTTTAAAATTTTTTTATATAAAACGACGTCTTTTAATCCATATATATATACAAAATGATATCGTTTTGATAGGAAAAACGAGCCGAGCCGTAAACGAGCCGAGCCGAAAATGAGCTGAACTCGAGCCGACCATAAATAAACCGAGCCAAGCCCGAGCTAGCTGCGAGCCGAGCTCGGCTCGACTCGAATCCAGCCCTAAAGATGTTGGCCCTAAAAAGGCAGTGTGAATCAAACGATGTTTCAAAGGTGCATGAGTTTGTGTACGATAGCATGAATAATGTTTTAAGGTGTCTAATTGTGTGTATGATGACATAGAGGATACTTTGGGGATTCTAGACTGTGTGGATGACAACACAACCCTGACCAAAGCAATTTCAAGTCGAAAATATAAAACAATGTATATCCTTATTCTAGCCACGAAACTATGTATAATGTGGTTGTGAAAACATTAGAGCTAGCTTGTGAGACCTTGATACTTGTATGATTATTATGCATCATTGCGAGGTGCCTTAGCATATGGGATACTCATGCACTCACGGACGCTGGGCATCTTAGCATCGAGATGATTGTTTGATATTGAGATAGACCTAAGGTCTTACTCCTCTTGTGATTAGGTATCCTTAGCTTGAAGCCCAATCAACAAATGTACTATGTGCACTTTATGATTTACATCTGGGATGTCTCATATTTTTATTAGGTGTTTAAGATGTCAATGTACATAGTTAGACATTAGTCATCTGGGATAACATTGTCATTGGAGAATGGGCATTGGATGCTAAAATGATTTGAATAGCCATCTAGGATGCTAGGAAAACATATGAGAATACCACAAAAAGATTGAGGATGAAACACATATGGTTTATGATTATTATTATTGTTGTATACAAGGTGTCAAGAGGTCACTAACTTATTGTGTTTTTCATTCATTGTGTTTTTTTTTTTGTGGTTTTGTAGGCAGGTTTATAGATCAGTAGGGCAATTGAAGAACCAGCGGGTTAGCTTGAGACATTGTACATAGCTAGGGGCATTTTGGTCATTTTGGACCTCTGAACATCAATTATGTTTAGTTAGATTTATGTTTATGATTATGCACTTAAGAATTGTATTTGTGGACTTCAAACATTAAATATTGGGAGAGAAGGTATAAGTTAACACGTGTCTTTAGGTTAATATTATGGGTAAAGATTTGTATCTAGAGAGAGATACTATAGAAGGAGTCGTAAGGACGTATATAAGAAATTTAAAATTTTTAAGAATGTTTATGATATTTTTCAAAATGATAACATATTAATTAAAATTTTTTATTACTTTATTAATACTTTATTATTTTATTTTTAAAAAATATATTACACAATACGATATGATGTACGATAAAAAAAATTTATTTTCGATACACAATTTGATTATTATAAGTATTAGGTTCAAATTATAAAAAGTTCAATATAATTAATTTAAAAATAAATATATAATTTTAATCAAAGACAGGACCCTTTTCAACAGTTACAATACCGTTGTTGCATTTCTTTCTACCAATATAGTTTCCTTCAGACATCTGGCCAATCAATTATTATGAATAGTGATTGAATATTTATTAATAAGCTTATTTTTATATTTATAACTGGCGATATTATATTAATTACCCTGAATATCAAATGTTTAAGCGAAATTGTCTCTTTTTTTATACTTAAGCAAAAATATCTTCTTTATCTAAAATAACAAAAATGCTCTTATATATAAAACTAAAAATATTCATATCCTCACCCATAATTTTTTCCGCTCAACTGTGCACAAATCAAATTCGACAGGTGACAGATTTTTTGACTTTTAGATAGAATTTTTGACGTTTTTCAATAATAAAAATGACAAAAAAGGTAAGTAAATAATTTTTTATCTTATTTGAATTATTTTTATGTTTAGTTTGATATATTAAAGTAAAATTTAGCGCTTTTTTAGTTTAAGATTTTTGGATTTAAACAATTGATTTTATGATTTGATTTGAATAAAAAATACGAATTTTTTTTAAAGATACCTATAGTATAAAATGTTGAGTAAAAATAAAAATAGAAGTAAGAGTTTGAATGATATGAAAAAAAGTATAAAATTGATGGTTTATATATAAGTAGTTAAGAGTTATTTTGGTATTTTAAAAAATTTTTGAAGTAATTTTACTTGAGGCTTTGACAATAGGATATTTTTTATCAGTAGATGAAAAATAAGATACTTTTGTGCAGTCACCATACCAGTCAACTATTAATTCATTGATAAAATTATATCAATTAATTAAAAAAATTTAAATATTTATCAGTTAATTATTATAATTAAAAGATTTGAATAGTGATTGCAATTTATTTATTATTTATTTACATATACTACTAATATTGAAATAATCAAAGATTTTAATAATGTATTATATACACAATAAATATACACATTTTCTTTTTGTTTCTTTTTCCCCAAAATCGCCTCTTTATAATTTTTGGGTTTCATTTCTTTCATGTGTAATTCCTAGAAATCTTGTTTACATGCAGTTTTACCAAAACCTTAATTAGATTTATTAAATTTACTAATTTTTGGAAAAGCCTTTCCTCAAATTCAAAATTATCACAATTTTTTTGTTAACATAAAGTTCAATAAACATCGATCCATCGTATATTATTTTGCGAAGTTTATAGAAATCAACCAAATAAAAGAAATTTTCTGAAAGTTTGACAGCAACTAATCAAGTATTTCTAACATAAAACTAAAATTGAACTTTCTCATGTTATAGTTCCGGTGTTAGCCCAATTTTTACAATTACTTCTCACACTAAAAATAAAAAAAAAGTAAAAGAAAAACTCATCTACGCAGAGGAATTGTACTATCTCCATGAACAAAATCATCCACTTCACAACCGTACACAGATACAAGAAGCATCAGGTGATCGTCCAAGTACCCTTTGCAACAAACACACACCCCTTTCATCTTCATATGCACATCCACAGAAGCCCTCTTCGCTTCGCCTTAACCGCTCTTCATCTTGATGTTTTCTTCTTTTCCAGAATCTGATAAATAATAGCAACTGACTAAACCAGACTAAAAGTAGATGAAATGACAATCAAAGAAAAAGGAAACAGAGAAATTCGAACCCAGATCAAAACATAAGAACATGAGCTTTGTTCATGATTGATTCATGATCTTGATAATTTAATAAACGTAATAGATATTGGCTCTATATCTCTTTGAGCCAGCCACAGGGGGACTGGTCTGTGGAACTCTGAAAACATCGTCTGTCCATCTACTGTTTTTGTTTTTCATGCTGGTAACTGATGAGCCAAGGGGGTCCAAGAAAGTGCCCATTAAAAATCTAAAATACCTTGATTAATGCATGGAACACGTACAGGGGACACGCAAATGCATGGAACGTCTACAGGGGACATGCAAGACATGGTCCGAAACATGTACGCACTCAGAGATTTTATCTGAGAATTAGGAAAAGTAGTTAATTCCTTTTTGTATTTAAACTCTTTTCCAGTTGATGTGGGGTGAAGAATATTGTTTACAACAAAAAATCTATTTAGTTTTGATTGGGAACTATAAGTGGTATCAGAGCTTTCATCATCATGACAACCAACAAAGAAAGAATTGAAAATTTGGACGCTGGGTAAGGAGGACTTCTACAAGGCATGAATCGAATGGAGCTTGGTCTTGTCGACAAGTTGTGCCACATGGAAGAAACCCTTACCAAGCTGTCCGAGGTGTTGCTCTCCAACAAAGAAGAATCTCACAGCAACACTAATGATCGCAATGGTCAATCGCACCACAACAGAGATGAGTTCAAAGATAATGTTGAAGGGGAACGCCAAATGTTCTCATCCAAATTTGCGAAACTTGAGTTTCTATGATTCTCAGGTGATGACCCAACAAAATGGTTCAACATATCAGGCCACACCAGTAGCACAAAAAGTCTTTTTGGTGTCATTCCACCTTGAAGGTGAAGCTAATTAGTGGTGGCAATGGCTACACCGAGCTTACAAAGAAGAGAGGCAAGAACTAACATGGGCAGTTTTCAAAGAAGAACTTTGGGCTTGTTTTGGACCCACTGACTGTGAGAATTTTGACGAAGCATTGTTAAAGATCAAGCAGACCGATTCTTTGTGAGATTACTAGAAGGAATTTGAACGATATAAGGTAGGAGGTTGGACTCAAAAAGCTCTAGTGGGAATGTTTATGGGAGGACTTAAGGCGGAGATAGCATATGACATTCGTATGTTTAAACCACAAACTTTGAAGGAAGCTATTAGCCTTGCCCGAATGAAGGATGAACAAATGAGCAGGCAACAAAAAATTGTTCGACCATTTAATCCACCTGCAGCTGGTGTAACAAAAATGACTTACATGGGAAGAAATGTAGAAGCGTGGAACTCAAGGTCTTTGCTTTAACTATGATGAGAAGTTTACACCTAGTCATAGGTGCGAAAGACCACAACTCCTTTATTAGAACTAGCAGCCATTATTCCGAAGATGAGGAGGAATCCAAAACCCAAATGGAGGCTCAACCTGAAATTTCTCTACATACACTTTCAGGATGGTCAGTCTATCGGACCATGCGCGTAACAACAAAGATTAGGCAATATGAAATGATTGTCTTAATTGACAGTCGATCCACCCACAATTTTATTAGTGAAAGGATGGCCACCCTGCTACAATTACCAGTAACACCTACCAAACCTTTCAATGTAAAGGTTGCTAATAGCCAACCATTGCAGTGTCATGGGAAATTTGAAAATGTCCAAGTTCTGCTCCAAGGTATTCCCTTCATCCTCACTCTATATGCCTTACCATTGACTAGGTTGGATGTGGTGCTAGCAGTCTATTAGTTAGAACAGTTGGGAACCGTAGTGTGCAATTGGAAACAACTTATAATGAAATTCTAGTGGAATAACCAAACTCACAAGTTGCAAAGGATTGACTCACATTAAATTCATAATGATTCAAAGAAGACTATATCTAAAGAGGTATGGCAGAGGAGCTCAATAATTGCCATTTGTCTGCAAAGCTCTGTTAAACCTTTAACGCAAGATGTCCACCCCAAGGTACAATAGATTTTGGAGAAGTTTGTGGATTTATTTCAGGAGCCAAATTGATTGCCACCGACAAGGGAGATTAATCACCATATTAACTTAAAGGATGACATCGAACCTGTCAACATAAGGCCTTACAGGTATGCTCATTTTCAAAAAGTTGAAATTGAAAAACAAGTTTATAACATGTTACAGTTGGGGCTAATACGATATAGTACGAGTCCTTTTTCATTTCCTGTTTTATTGGTTAAAAAAAAGATAGAACATGGCGTTTTTGTACGGATTATCGAGCACTTAATGTCGTTACCATAAAAGACTGATTTCCCATCCCAACTATTGATGACATGCTTGATGAGCTTCATGGAACTTGATATTTTACTAAGCTCGATTTATAGGCTGGATATCGTCAGGTACAAGTCCATCCCACAGATGTGCATAAAACTACTTTTCAAACACATAATGGCCTTGTCATGCCCTTTGGTTTATGTAATGCCCCATCCACATTTCAAGCTATTATGAATTCCATATTTCGTCCTTACTTATGAAAATTCGTATTTGTTTTCTTTGACGATTTCTTAATCTATAGCCCCAATTGGACCATGCATCTTGAACATGTTCAAAAAACTTTTGAATTATTAAGACATAATTAATTTTTCATCAAATTTAGCAAGTATGCATTTGGCCAACAAGAAATAGAGTATTTAGGGCATATTATAACTTCTCAAGGGATTAAGGTGGACCAAGGAAAAATCCAAACTATGTTAAATTGGTCTAGACCTACTAATGTCTTTGAGTTACTGTAATACCCTCAGGTATGTTCTAGGGGTAATTATGTCTTATGACTTTGTTTTGAGATATTTTCCATTCTAAATATATATATATTTTCACATGTATATGTGTGTTTTATATATATATATAAATACAAAAAGAAAAAGAAAAAGACATAAAGAGAAAGAGATAAAGATGTTAATAAAAAAGAGAAAAGACAAAAAACAAAACTTCTTCAATTGCATAGGGATATAATAGCAACTTCTATAAATTCTATAACAAGCATTCACTCTCTACGAACGACTACCCAACATAACTTCTTCAATTGAAAGAACAATAGTCCCTGACCTTGGAAACTTGCATTTCATTATATTTACAAATTTTGATATACTATTTTTATAAGAAAAATTCTACGATTTCAATCCCAAATTCATGTCTCTAAGCTATCTAAAGGTCATATAATCTCCCTTTTCTTAATGTTATTACATATACCATCTTAAAACATGAAAATCCATTCTAACAATGCAATAATTCCAATATATCAACCACAAGTATAATCATATCATAAAATCAACAATTTCGCCATCAATACAATCTTAAAATCATGTTTCACTATGAGGATTATCATGTTCAACATCAATTCAACAACATATTATTTCGTAAGTTATTAAACAACATTACACATGTATTTCATGCAACATCCATACTCTTATGCAAAAGAGTGATATTCTATTTACCTCTTATCTGAAGATATCAATAATTCTTCAAGTTGGATACTTCGGATCCTTGAATCTAGAATATCTTGTTAAAATCTTGCTCTCAACTTTTTATGTGAACTAAAATGTTTAAAATGTGTAACATTCTTTTAGAAACGAGACTCTTTTATGTACATTGTTGAAAATAACTATCAAAATATGTGTTCCCCCTCTTCTAAAAGAGCATTCAAGATGGTTATCTCCACTAAGATCATGTGTCCCTCTCTTTCAAAACTACGATTATCCAGTAACCTTCACTATCCAGTAGGAATTCCATCAAGGCAGTTAATCTTAAAACCGCCTATGATTGTTCATCACTTAAAATGATATATTGCTTTGGAACAAGCATTTGTCCAAATCAAATAGTTGTTTCATATTGCATTTTTTTTCTATAGTACTTAATATAATTTCTATAGAAAATCATCTCATTTACCTGATACATGATATTAATTTACCAAAATACCCTTAAACATGCTTATGGGTGTTATAGTATAGTACAAGAATATTACAATGGAGAATGTGTAGTTGTAATGCCTCCTGTGGTTGTTTCCTGTCACTTTTTCTATCCTACATTTGTTTATATACTTGGTGGGAAAAGTAAATTTAAAACTCTCATAGATTAGGATCTTAATATGTAATTTGAATGTAAATGAGAGGGAATTATGTCTATATAAATGACATCTTGTTTATGAGAGAAGTTAATGTCTTGTTGGTTGATCATTATGAGGATGTTCGTCTTGTAGAATCCGGGTGAGACCTTTATTGTTGAGTTAAAGTCGCCTTGTCACTAGTCGATTATTGAGATGTTTATACTTTGAATTAGATTTTATTGGTCATCATCTACTAATCATCGCATCTGGTCATACTTCAATGATTGATTCCCAAAATGACTATTTGACCACATAATGAAAGTAATAGAATTATTTCAAATTTTTTCATTTGACATGTTTAAGAAGGAAGCGAATTGAACTTCAATGGAAAGTAACTTTAATTGTAGAATTAATGAGGTAGAAGTTTTCAAGAAACTATACAATTTGGTTAAAAAGTTTGAAAGTGTACATATTTTGGAATTATTAACAGTGAATTGCTTGTTTAAGTTTACGTAAAGAATTAAAAATATTGAAGAGAGACACTAAAATGTGGAATCATCCATCCATTTTATTATAAGAGTTTTGATTTATATCACTATCTTGATATTTGTTTATTTAAAATATTGTAGAAAAAAATTATTGTAGGATTTGTCATAAAGAATATATTAATAATATGGTAGTTGATGCATCTCACATAATTTTAGAGAACTATATTTTATTTGGAATTGACAACACCATTTTAATTTGATTATTAAAGTAAAATATTTATTTAAGTGTGAACATAATCAAAATACATATTTCCATGACATGAAATTCTTATGGAGACAAATTGTCTACAACAAAGTAGTAGCATGAGATCATCCATGTCTCAACAAGATAAAACCATGTTTGACACCAATAGGGATTAATATACAAAACAACAAAAACCCCTATGAGCACAATTACATAAGACACTGTAAAACTAATATAGAATATATCCATGTCAATGAAGCTGCTATCTTTTCTTGTCTCAATTGAAGAAGGTGTCGACTTTAATGTTGGTAATCCAATTGTCTCACAAGTTTTAGGTAATGGAAATCCACAAAGTAGATAATTTCCCTCATAGCTCGTTGCCCCAAAAGTTGCAAATTGTGCAATACTCTTAGGAGTCTTACCAGACAAATTATTGTGAGCCACACTGAAAACAGATAAAGTATAGATCTCCACTAGTTTAGGAGGGATTTTTCCATTCAAGTTATTGTAAGAAAGATCCAAACTCTCAATTTTCTTAAGGTTTGAAAATGTATCTGGTATTGAACCACTTAAATTGTTATGAGAAAAATTTAGTGTAAGTATTCCAGTGAGGTTTCCGATCTGATGAGGAATATTGCCTGTTAAGTTGTTGCAAGAAAGATCAATTCCAGACATATAGCTAAGTATTCTCCCTTGATATGAGTAAGGCATATACTTCGTTGTGAACTCTACTATTTCTCTTGGTGGAGAACTTGACCCATTATTTACCATCGTTGGGGAATCTTCAAAACCATAAGATAAATCATCATAATCTCCTTCATGAAGTGCAGTCTTGTCCAAGCAAAATGGAATATGACCGGATAGCTTGTTATGAGAAAGATTAATCAAATGTAATCGATTCAACTGGCACAATTGAATCGGAAGTCCACCATCCAGATTATTGTTATTCAAGATAAGATATCTTAAATGAGAAAGGCTGCCAACACAATTTGGAATGACACCTTCTAAGCCATTATAGCTAAGATCTAACGTCACTAAGGAAGTGCTATTATAAAATGCATTGCTTAATAGTCCTTGCAACCTATTTCTAGATAAGTGAACTTGTTTAATTGACGTGAAACAAGATGGCAATTCCCCAGAGATATTATTCTCTGAAAGGTCCAAGACTTCAAGATTTTCAAGTTGGCAAAACTCAGTGGGAATTGTACCTTCAAATTGATTCTTAGCCATTGTAATATCTATCAAAAGTGACATATTTCCCAACCATCTTGGGATCCTACCAAAGAGATGATTATCACTTAAATATAGCGCCTCTAACATAGAAGAATTGGACAAGCTTTCTGGGATTTGCCCAGTGAAGTTATTTCCTTCCAATTGCAAACCAAATAGAAGTGGCAAGTTAAAGCTCTTCGAGAATATATGGCCTTCCAAATTGTTGTTTGATAATGCAAGGACTTTTAATGACTGGCAACCTGTGGCCAAGTGTTCAGGTATCTCACCTGACAAGTTGTTGTTGGATAAGTCCAAAATCTCCAATGCCTTCATGTCACCAAAACAAGAGGGAATTCTTCCATTGAATACATTTTTTGAAAAGTTTAAAGATACCATTAATGGAACATATGTGGCAAGTTCTACTGGAATATGGCTATGGAAGGAATTGATTGAAATGTCTAAGGTTATTAAATGCATATGAGTATAAAAAGGCAATAAAAAAGGCCCTGAAAGAGAATTATTGACCAGACGAAGTACTTCTAATTTTGTGTTATTCTCTAGCAACCAATTTGGAAATCCTCCTGTCAAGTTTAAGTGAGAGAGATCAACCTTATGCAAGTCATGTTGATGGTAAAGGAATTTGGGAAATGTGCCAACATCTCCATAACCAAGCAATATGATAGAACTTAACTGGAATTTTGGAGCCAACGAATGTGATTCAGGTTCTGCATATATATGGTTATGTCCACCATAAAATATCTTCAGTTTTGAGAGGTTGAAAAATGGTTCAATTGAAATTGGGATCTCAAACTGATTGTTTGAAAGTCTAAGTTCTTGCAGGGAGGTGAGTCCTTTGAGGGGAGATGAGTGGATGTTTCCGCTAAATTGATTAGAAGAGACATCTAGTATATGAAGGGAAGTCAAATTTGCAAAGCACTGTGGCAAAACACCTTGTAGCTCATTATCATGGATATACACCTCCTGCAGTTGCACACTTTCACAAAGCCCTGGAATGAATAACAAATGCATTGTTTCAATTTTAAATATGAATAGAGGATTAAATTAGCATAATATATTAATAAATCCATGTCTTCATATCTACATGTTGCAGGCATGATAAATTTTCTTTTACCTTTCTTCAATTTAATCCACTATTGAAACTGATCGGATCGATCTTAAAAATTTTGTTCATGATGAATAATACATACATGTATTTCATAAAAATTAAATAAAGTCAATTACTATTTCTAGTTAAAAAATAATTTACTTTGGACTGGAGAAAAATGAAGGGTTATTAACCTTGATTAGGGAAAGTGCCATTGAGCCCAGAATGAGACATATATAAAAATTCCAAATACGTGGATCTAACGACTCCAAGAAAGTTCCTGTCTATAGTAGCTCCATCCATGTACAGGTCTGTCAAGCTCCTAAAATTAATAAAACCTGCAATAATTAACAAAATAACATTTAAATTTCTAGAGATATGTAAGATGAACAAATCATTAATTTTGCTGAAAAGATTTTCAACTATATAAGATGATTTAAAATTAAAGATAATATCACTGAATTACATGATACAACATCCTTAATATTTAAATTGTTATTAATTATTAATGCACCATTTTTTTTTTAAGGTTTGAATGAAAGGGTCATAATCATATAATCATTTGGATAAATTGGGGTGGCAATTGATATATTAAATTCTTTAGGTTAGTTTAGAATTAAGGTAAGGATCATAACAGATTAAAAAGTTGGTTGTTTATCCAACCCTATGTTTTATTTTGTTATGAAATGAAAATACAAGCATTATTTTTTCTTTTTTCATTCCAGCGATTGAGCGCATCGATTTATAAAGAACGGAAAACACAAAGAAGATTTCGGAGAGCCAGGAGAGGAATTTTTGAGTATATAAAGATAAGGAATTTTTGAGTATATATTGTCACCTTTATTAAATGAGTTGGGATGACTTGGGCCACATGAAATGTTTCTCACTCATCTCTGGTCTAATGTTTCATCAGCTTGGCAATTGCTTAAGTCGCTGATGGGAAACCCACATCAAAGTGGGCTAGCCTAAATCCAGGAGTGCTTGCTTAAGTCGTTGTTTCTGACGGGTGCCTATTATTGTTTTCAGAGGAATTTCTTACAAAGATGTTTCTAAGGTTGCAGGTGGTTTAGCACTCAGGGCTGCTGATTGAAATGATGCTATTGAAGCAGTGAAGAAATTGTATTAACTCTTTTGCAAATATTAATCATATAGTGAGGAAGACAGAGAAAGTGTGTGCTTATTGGGTTGAAAGGAAGTGTGGTTATGGAGTGATGTGTAAGTTTTGCAATCCTGGTTTCCAACTGAGGGTTTTAGGTTGTTGAAGTAGCATGAAGGCCAGTTGAAGGTACAATCAATTTTATTTAAGATCTTTTTCTTTTTTCTTTTTTAATTTTTGTTTATTTTTGGTGTTTTTTTATTATGAGCAGTTATGTGTGGGGTTGTGTTGCCATCGGAATCTTTCCTACAAATTTGATTTGAATAACATGATATGAAATTAACGTTAGTTGCTGTAATTTTTGGCCAAAAGAACTATTTCCCATTCAAGTTTTAATGTAAAGATAAATATATATTTGTGGGATATCAAAAACTTAAATACTCATCTATAATCAAATTTTTATTAAAAATCTCAATTACGGTTAGAAATAAAAGCATTATTTATTAAAAAATTTTAAATATTATCATATTTTCTTCCACGGGTTTAAATGAAAAACTTTTTATCTCTTTGTCTATGTCAATGAAGAGATATCATTTTTTTGTTGATGGAGACGAAGATTTGTCTACTACAGAACTAACTCTCTATCTTGTTTTCAAATAGTTGCCGCTACTGAAGATGTTCACCAGAGAGGGGAGAAAAAAAACTTGAGGATTTTAAGGTGAAATAGTCACTTTTAAAAACCTGGAAACTTTGGGTAGAAAGAAAAATTGTGAGATTTTTAAATCTAAAAAGAAAAATGTGATAAAACTTTAAATTTTTTTAATAAATAACAATTTTACCCCTACATCTAACTGAGATTTTTAATAAAAATTTACTTGTGAGAAGGTGTTTAAATTTTTAAAATCTTAAAAATATGTATTTATCTCTATATTAAAACTTAGATGGGAAATAACTCTTTGGCCGTAATATTTTTATGGGTAGGTCTATAACATTAAATTGGTGTGAAACTCTACGCTTTGAACTTCTGTCAGCTTGAATTTCGAAAGTCGCATCTGCATACTGATTTTTTATTGAAGCCCAATTTTGTGTTTCATTTTAGGCTTCTTACAGATACTTTTAAATTAATTTCAGCCAAATAACTATGTCCCACCCAAGGTTTGATGCAAACCTATTTTTCACCTATTAACTATTAAATCACGTTTTTGTTTGAAAATGAATAATTCATCATCATTGGCCTATTTCGTCAGTCGATGATGGCAAGAAATAGAGCGTGACAAAGAGAGAAGTCAAGAGGGAGGGAGGGAGAACGTTGCTACTGTTGTCTCTAACTGCCAGCAGTGATGGTTAATAAACTTTAGGAGGAAGTATTGAATTTTCAAACTTCGAATGGAAAAATTGTTAGTTTTTAAACTTGAAAAAGGAAAAAATATGATAAATTTTTAGTTTTTTAAATATTTTAATAAATGACAATTTTACTCTTAATGATAACAATGAAATTTATTAGATGAATAAATATTTTAATTTTTAAAAATTCGTAATGGGAAATTGAGTTTGTATCAAACCTTAGCCTTTAATTTCACCCAAAAACTTAAACTCTTAAGTATTGGATTTAGCAGTGTATTCTTTTTTCAAAACTACGTTATTGTGTCTATAGTTCTCCAAAATTGATGATTTAAGATTCCAATTATTTCATTATGTATCTGGTTTAAATTTTGAAAGTTCCACGATGTTTTGATTAAAAAATGAATTACAATGAGTTTTTTTTTTAAGTCAACGACATCATTTTTGAAAATAGATTGGCGATTTCAATAAATCTTTAAAAATTTTAAAATTTTGCTCTTGAACCTTGGGTCTCACCCACTTGAGAAAATCTAGACTGTAATGGTATGGTACTATTTGTATAACCTCAAATTATTTAGTTGGTACCATAAATCATGTATTTAGTGTATGTATAATAGTGTCAAGGTTTTTTTGTTCTTTCTCTAGAAATGGTGTATGATTAATTTAAAAAAATTTTCATATACTTTCAAACTCTTATGGGAAAAGAGATCAACAACCTTTTCACTTTTAGGTTTTCTATTGGAATTACTTGTTAAAAAGAACTCAAAGGAGAATAGGTTCTGAGATTTACCTTTAACATTCAAAACACCATTGAACTTACAAAATGCCATTGACAAAGTTTCAAGCGAACTAAAAGATGCAATGCTTTGTAGAAGGCTTATATGGAAAGTAGAACCATCCATAAGTAAGAATTTCACGCTGGTCGAATTCTGCAACTCTGTTGGAAATGGAGAAAGCAAGTTATTGGAAATTACAACATAATATAATAGATATTATATTCCTAAATGTTGCAATTTTAACTCACCTTGAGTAGTAGTCAATGATCCATATAAAATGCTATATTTAAGATCAATTGTGTTCAGGAGTGGAAATGAGCCTAGTGATTCTAATAGAGCACTTCCATTATTACTAGTGATACCCCCTAAATAAAGGGCTACCAGCTTTCTGGAGCCTGTATGATCTGTAAATGAAACCAAATTAAATGATGTGGAATGAACTTAAATAACGGATAACACAATTTTATACTGGACACCATACCTTTTGGAACCTCAAAGTTGTCAATTATATTTCCAGAGATGTCCAACATTTGTAAGTTGCTGAAAGAATCTGATTCTGAAAGAGTAATTAATTCTAAAATTAATACACATTGCGACAGGTTTTCCCTATCAATAATTCTAAACTTTAAAGAAAAATAATAAGAAGGAATTTAAATTTATTAGTCAAAGATGTTATCAATCATAAACTCGACGGAAAAGTGAGAAGCAAGTTTACTTCGAAGATCAATAACTCTTTTCAGTCTATTATTAAAGAGCAATGCTATATGTACCCATTTTTTATATACAATTTATGTATACAGTGATGTGTTATCATGTAATTAGGTGATTTTAAAACATGTGTCATCATATGATAAAGAAACATCCAATTACATGATAACACCTCATCTGTATACAAAAATTGTATACAAAAAATGGGTACACATAATTTTATTGATTATTAAACTGATAAAGAGCTTTTAATGACGAGAGATTAATGAGAGATGATAAGGTGATATTATTGAACTCATTTTTACTTAAATCCAAAAACACCAAATTGTTAAAATCTGCAATTTATCAAACGATTTCACTAGAACAAAAATAAGACATGGCACATTGCAGTCTCTCCCATTCAGTTAATCAATTAAGCTGATTATTCTAAGAATTTTCCAAAAGATTGCTCAAACAAATGTGAATTTACAATTTATTTAACATAGCTATATCACTTATCACATCATTAATCGTGATTTGGTTTTTTAAAAAAAAAAAAAAAGATGACTACCGGATGAACACTAATTCAATTCTCACATATCTAATTTATTGAAAAAAATAAAGAATAAAAAATAATTTCCTGATGAAGTATAAGTCGTTTAGTAATTAAACAAACTCATTATTATACTATGAAAATACAAAAGTAATTAAAAGCTTTTATTTTCTGATTAAAGCAATAAAAAAAAATCTTATTGCTAGATATTAATAATAAGATGAACCGCAAAGGGTAATCATATTTATGTCATCTTACTATTGGACAGCACAAATTTGTCGATCTCATTGCTGGACATGTCCAACTCCTCCAAGTTGCTCAAATTATGTAATCCTATGAAGAGTTTAAATGGAGTAAAAGGAATTAGAACCATTAATTTAGTTCTCCTATATCTACAAAATAACATGGGATAAGCATCTTAGAAAATTCCCTTACCTGCACTAGCATTAATTATAAATTTGATTAAATAAAATTAGATATTTAAATAATCCAACATAGTTTAGATAATTTTAAGCTATCAAATAAGGATAAATTAAATATATTTAAAAATAATAGTCTAAAAAGACATCACTAGTGTAAGAGTTAAGAATTATTGGATTTTTTTACGGAAAAATCCATTAACTAACCATATATATTAGTTAAATCTCACTCTAAAATTAAGTAGTATGCTTTTTTGCATTGAAAGTTGTCTGTATAAAAGTGAAAGATCAATTATTCCTATGAATGTAATTTCTAACGGTGTTACAAATTCAAAGATCACGGTGGCATTTCTCGTATTCTCATAAATCTAAAGAATTTGTTCAATACTTTTATACCCAATGTGTAGATCTTGTGAAACTAAGATTGCATATGATTTTATATTTAATTCATTTATAATAAATTTTATATGTGGTATCAAAGTTAAATGCATTAGGGCATAAATCCTGAATTTTCTAAAACTTAAATCAGAAAATTTTAATTCTGAATTAAGGATTTTAATCAGAATTATAGATTGAAAATTTTGAATTAAGGATTATACAATCCCAAATCATAGAAATTGAGGAATGAATTTCAATTTGGAGATTTCAGTTTCAGCACATGACATACTTTTCCGGCCTAAATTTGTTAGTTAAAGATATCATAAATCACAAACTCGAGAGAAGCAAGTTTACCTCGAAGATCAACTACTCCTTTCAGTTTATTACCAGATAGGTAGAGAGCTTTTAATGATGAGAGGTTAGCAAGAGATGATAAGATGCTCTTATCGAGGATGTTTTCACTTAAATCCAAAACCTTTAAGTTGTTGAAATCTGCAATTTATCAAACAATTTCACTGCAACCAAAAAAAAAAAAAAATCGTACCACGTAGCTTTCTTTCCCATTCAGCTAATTAAGCTGATTATTCTAAGAATTTTCCTGAAGATTGCTGAAAAAATGTGAATTGACAATTTATTTAACATAGATATATAACTTATCACATCATTAATCATGATTTAGTTTTAAAAAAAGACATTAACTCTGAAGATGAATATCGGATGAACTCTTAATTCAATACTCACATCATTAATCATGATTTATTGAAAAAATGAAGAATAGAAAATAATTTCCTGATGAAATATAATCCGTTTAGTAATTAAACAAACTCATGATTATAATTTCCGGATGAAATATATTGATATGATCTTACCATTGGACAACACGAATTTGTCAATCTCATTTCCGGACATGTCCAACACCTCCAACTTGGTCAAATAATTTAATCCTGAGAAGAGTTTAAACAGAGTAAAAGGAATTAGACCCATTAATTTAGTTCTCATAAATCTGCAAATTAATATGGGAGAAGCAAACTTACCTTGAAGATCAATGGCTCCTTTCAGTATATTTCTTCCTAATTTAAGAGTTTTTAATGATGGCAGCTTAGCAACTGATGATAAGACGCTATTATTGAGGAAGTTACCACTTAAATCCAGAAACTCCAAGTTATTGAAATCTGAAATAAGTCAAACAATTTCGTTAGAAAAAAAAAGAAACATTTCGCATAGTAGTTGGTTACCTTGAATATAATATGAGATGTAAACTTAATTACCTTGAAAGTTGACAGATCCTTGTAGTTGGCTATTATTGAAGAAGTTGTAGCCTAAACTGAGAGACGTTAAGTTACTCAACCCCGATCGCCTTTCAAAACCTGCATATATAAGTTAAAATTTAGTCTTCTAGGAGAAAAAAAAACTCGCAGCTTATTGAACATTTTTGTGGACTCCTTTATTTTTCGTTTCTACCAACATGTATAACTTATTAAATTTATGAGCCATGAATGATTCTCACCTTCGCTTGTAGCAACTCCGGCTATTCTATTATTCGAACTTAAGTCAAGAGACTCTAGCTGTTGGAAGGGAGAGAACAGAGAAAGGTTTAGATATTCCAAACGTCGTAAACCACCAAGATCAAGTTTAATCACTCTGCCTGTTTTATTATTGCACTCAACCCTTTCCCATTCACAGCACTCAGAATTCTCCACCCAGTTCTCCAGATTGTTGAACTCAGAAGAAAGCAAGTGTTTAAGTTTCAAGAGAGCAAATCTCTCTTGCTCCCAACAACCCTCACTGCACCACCCTTCTAATGACACCAACATCAATACTATGCACACCCATAACCATTTTGAATCCATCTTACTTGATTTATAATACCTATGCTCACTGCGACTTGAAAGATAGCTTATACTTTCACTCTATTTATATAAGAAGCAGCTCCTTCTCTTTTGCTTCATAGAACCATTTTTTCCGTTAATTAAAATTTTAAAAGGGTCCACCACATTATTTTCTGAGTGATGGGTTCATATACTAAGAAATTGCCGGGATTTCCAAGATAATACTTAAAAGAAAAATATGTTTCTATACTAATTAATTAGAGAGAATAACTATTTTCCATCCGAATTATATCAAAATGACAAGTTTCCACCTTTAATGTTGAAAAACAATAAAATTTTTACTTTTATCTAATTTTTTTCATCAACTTTAATAGTAAATATTTAAGTAATTTTATTTATTAAATTTTAACAATTAGATATAATTTAAAAAATCATGCATCTTCCATCCAATTCTCTCTCTCTTCTTTCTTTATAACCACTAATATTGAGTGTTAAGGCAAAATTTTCACTAGAGATAGCAATTCTCACTACTAGGCTCACTTGTAAGATAATTGGTTGAAAATACTTACCTTTTATCTATGCAACTACTAATAATCAAAATGTAACACTCCTTTTCAGAAGCATCTTCTAGCGGTAATTATCTTGAAGTGACGTGTTATGTGTAAATAAATGTTTAAATTATAAACACTCATTTAATCTGTATGAATAAGTAATATCACATATTTACTGAAATTAAATAATTATGTCAAAGGGTATTCCAAAAGTGAATTTAGCAAATAAAATTAAATTAATGGTTTGGTGCTCTCTCTTTCTATTAAAGAGACAAATTGGTGAAGATGATTCATGAGAAGACGAAGACCAATGGACTTCCATGGTGTAACACCCACAGGTAATCCCAAAGGCATTTCAATTTTTTTCTCTAGTTTAAAATTTGGTGATTAATAATTTTCAAAGTTACACGCTAGTGTATGAAAGCACACATGGCCGTGTATGGTCAACAAAAACTTAAACTATCAAATTGTAATCACAGTGAAATAGGAAGTTGCTCTAGTTATACAACTTGATACACTACCGTGTATGACCTATACACACCCATGTATTGTGTGTTGGATTTAAAATAAAAATATGATAACCCTAATTCTCTCACATTATCATTCACAACCATGAAAAGCAAAGATTCTGAGAGAGAGAAGGAATAATTTCATCATCAGAGGAGTCGCCATCAATAATCAAAATCACTATAGCCACGCAAGGAAAGTGTTTTCACTAGAATCCAAGTAAGTGGTGTGACTTCCCTTGTTTGATCATGAAATTTTAGAGTTTTATTGTTACACACATGATTTAGGGTTGTTTAGATATAATAATGATGATCTATATGATATGTTTGATTTAATATGCAATTGTAATGGGCATATGCTTGCCTAGCCTTTTGATTGTATAGATTTGATGAAATTAAAGTTGACATACATATGAGCAGTAATGTGTTGTATGTTCTTACATGTCTGTGATGGATTTTAGTAGAGTAGGTGCGGAAGAGACTATTTGATTTATGTGTATACATCCAAGAATCATATCAGCATGATTATGGTATGAATGTTATGTGTTTTGGCCTGATAATGCAATAATGCCTAGAAATGATTGTATATAAGTTGTAATGCATGTTTTCCAATATGTGTACCTGTTTAAGGCTCTTTAAAGATATGGTCAAAACTTGGTGGTATGGTTATAGTGCTTGTGTTATGTCTGTGTACTATAGAAACCCTTAAGACATGATTTTTAGATCGTGACACACGATCGTGTATGGCTCCATACACACTCGTGTGTTATTCCAAAAATTTTGAAAGTTTGAGATTTTCACGCTTGTTTTAAGGGAAGACGTGTGTGGCTAAAGACATATGGATCATTGTGCATAGGAGTGTGTCTAAGGCATCTCCCAATGAGTACTTGCTACCATGTGTTGAGTGACACATGTCCCGTGCATATGGGTTAGGAGGCACACAGGTATGGGTGGAGAAACAATTATTGTATACCCTTAGACAAAGACAAAAGATGATTATACCCCTAGGCTAAGTGCATAGATGGCAAGAGCTAAGCAAGAATAATAATGAACAATTAGAGAATGAAAAATTCAAGAAAGACTTAATGTAGGTGCCTGACTACGTGGTCGATGGCACAAGTTCATACCGAGTCAAATCTAGGTCAAAAGTTAACAACCTTAAGGCTATTGTCATATATTAGATAGTCACCAGCTATATGCATAAGTGACAGGAGTTGTGAAGGCAAATAGGGCTAGATACCCATAAGATGCATCATGCACTTAGCACAAAGGCATATAACCATCTAGTTTAGTTCAAGTGTGTACGGTAAAGATGTGACTGTTAGATATCCCTAACATGATTAACAGGATGCACCGCATATGTACCCCAAGTAGCAATCATATTTGGATGGTTAGTCAGTAGTGTTGATTAGCTTATGTGGTAAAGGAAGAAGTTACTTTTAGAAATTTCTTCGTGTAATTAGAGTGTTCCAATTGGTTAGCCCAATAAGTTGTTTGGCATGTGCACAAAACGTGATAATGGCTTTCACTAGGGCATCAAATATGCCAATTCCAACTTAGGTTTTCTTAGTTTTTGTGAATGATCCATGTTAAGGCACCAGGATGTCATAGTGTGACCATATTCAGTTTACGGATGGAATGCAAGTTTTAACATTAGTTTATTCTTATTAGTTTTGGGTGTCGAAAAGTCACCACTTACTGAGATTTATTCAAGTATTCCCTTTCGTTTATTTTGTAGGTAAAAGTGAGTAGCAAGACAGATAGGGGATCTAACGGTTTAGCAAGTAGCTATGAAGGAGAGGGGTGCTTGTGGCATTTCATTTTTATCAAACATATAACTATCATTCTTATTATTATTATTTTCAAACATAGTGAATACTTATGATTTATACAATTATTTTATATTAGAGATTTTCATATATTTATTATTTAATAAGTTTTGATTGATAAATTAATTATTTTTATTACATCACCTTTTGCACGCTTTATGAGCATGTTCATACATTAATGGTTTTAAATAGTTTAATCGTGCACGTCTCTTTAGGTCACATTCTCATCAAGGGTATATATTTGAAGAGAAGTGTTACACATGGCCTTGGAGTTGATGAAGATAGAGATGGCGGCCATCATCAAATGAAGCATAGGTCAACGAAGTGCACAACCCATGCCTCGATTTGACAAATCTTTGGTTGTTGTTTATCAAGGAGAGCACTAAGAGGGAGAGAGAGAACTAGATAAGAAGATGGGTAGGAGGCCGAAGTCAGCCAATGATGGAGAAGGGAGAAAAAAATACTCTATAAGGGAAAAGTGAAGTTTTCAAAATTTAAGGTTGGGAAAAAATTGTTAATTTTTAAAATTTTGGAGGGAAAAGGAGATAAAAATTTATTTTTTAATATTAAATATTAAATAATAATTATATCTTTTAAACTAACTGATTTTATTAATTTTAATAGCTAACAGATAGGTATTTAAATTTTTTAAACTTGGTGGATGGAAATTTGGTAATGTGCTAAACCTTGGGTGGGAATAAGTTTTTTGGCCTAATGGATTGCACTAGAAACTTCTCCTTTTATTTTTCTTTTTTTCTCACTCATATAGTCTTACATCTCCTCTCTGAACTTGTGAGAGTTGTGATCAAATTGCATTGGAAAAAAAAAATCAAATTCTGAATTTACGATGAACTTCATCTAACTTTGTTGAACTCAAATTAGCTCTACAAATTTCATAGTGAGTTTTTATTTGTAAAATAAATTTCTTCCTTAATTATAGATTTAATATTTAGTTTAGATAACTTACTCACAACGTACAAAAAAAATTTACTATTAGTAGAGAGATAAATTTTGAGAGAAAAAACAAGAGAAAAATAATAATTACAGTATGAAATAATAAAATAATAGCAAAATTATTTTGTTGATTAAATATTTGCGCCTAAGTAACTTATCCCAAACTTCATTAGGGAAAGTTTAACCATCCCCAATTTATAGAAATTAATTTTCTAATTTCAAAAAAACGCTTTCCGAAAAATTCAATTTTTTTCTTCTTGATTTTATTTTCAACAATAAGGGATATTAAAGGATCTATTTTGTCCATCCTTATCAGTCTATGTTTACTTAATGTTCAAGCTATATTTATTTTCCAAGTCAATTTAATGAGTAGACAACGCAAGTGGGGACTTTTGTTCGTATCAACAACCATTGACTTGACTCTAACTTTGGAAAATGCAAAGGTTAATTAATTTCTATAATGCACAACCATGACTTGTCTTTTGTTAAAATCAAGAGACATTTCCTTGAAACTGTTATGTACGAGGAATTTTTCCACCATATGAGAGACTTTGACTAAAAAATTAATGTGAACACATTATATGCCTTAGAAATTAACTTTAAAAAATGACCCTTTTTTTGACTAAAGGGCGGCAATAATTTATATGAATACCCCCTACCTCTCTCCATTAAAAGAAAAAAAAGATATGTATAGATTGATTCACTTTTAAAAGCCTTTCATCTTTTCTTCATCTTTCTTTCAATTTTTTTCCCAATTATATAAAATTTATAACACGTTATCAATACTATCAGTTCAGGTATATTTTAATATTTATTACTTTTCAATTATGTTATTATTTTATTTGTATATTATAAATACAGATATCTTAATTATGATATTATCCTATTTATAAAATACAAACTATAGATATTTTAATTTCTCATATTCTGAAGGATCGAATGGCCTAAGAGGGGGGATGAATTAGACAACTTAAAACAATCTTTACCGAATTAGAGAATTAAACTAATTTATTCAAATCAATGAATGTTACATATTTTTAATGTAAATTATGAGAATAACAAGAATATTTCAAATAATCAATACAATTAAAAGAACATAACACAAGGTATAAATTTAACGGAAGAAAAAATCAAACACGCTATATATAGTGGTTTGGCACAACCTGGCCTATGTCCACTCCTCAAAGCTATCTTCTTTCGAGTATTCCACTAATCCTTGGTTGACAAAAACTTAACTAAGTTTTTCTTCATAACAAAATAGCTTCTAAGGTGCTATTAACCTTTACAAATGTTAGAACTCAATTTCTCTTACTCAAAAATTTTCTAATCTCTCCAAGAGTGAACCTCACTCTTTTATAGTATGAATTTGAAATATGATCTGTCTCAAAGAGTGTATATGAAATATTAAGCTTAGTACAACCCAATGAAAATTAAATTACAAAGTATATGAGCAAGGGTTTTGATTAGAGAAGAGAATTTGTAAGTGAATAGCTCAAAACTAATTTGCTCTCAAATATGTGAAAGTTCTTGGTGGCAAAAGTCCTTTACAAATGAATTTGATTATGTTTATATAGGGAAGAATAAGGGAAGTTATCGTTATGCATAAAAACTAGTCAGAAAACATAAAATTCGATCGATAGAATGTAATTTGGTCAATTAAATGTGACATGACACTCCCATGGTGCCTACGTGGCATTAGTCGTTAGAAAATTCAAACCAAAATTCGGTGGACCGGATTTAATTCGATCAACCAAATTTTTAAAAGCCAAAATGCATGGCTTCTAGATAATTCGAAAGCTGCCATTGAAGAATTCAGTTGGTCAAATTTGGTCAACCAAATTCTATTACATTTTACCACTTAAATTTTTGAAAACTTACATTTACCCCCCTAAACCTTTGAAAAGTGACAATTTAACCCATATTTTAAATTTTTTTCAAAACCAACTGTGAGATATGAAAATGTAGTTCACAAAATTTCATCATTTTAAATGAGTTAATAAACTTTGATAAAAAATTGACTTAACCCAAAATGTGAAAGATATGAAATAAGTTTTCAAGTGAGCTATCACATGCAAATAAATATTCTAATCAAAACGAATGCTCCAAATTACAAACATATCTACCTAAACTTGAGTTTTTCTTCAAATCTTCAAGAATTCTTCTTATATATATATATATATATGTGGGCTTAAAGTCTCAAGTTTTATCAAAATATTTATTTTATAATAACTATATCCCATTTGCAACCTAAAGTTCACATAAATTATGAAAAATATGGACTTGAAATCTAAAATATAATCAGAATACATATTATAATATTCTGAAAACTAATTACAAAATCAGAAGTTTTATAAATATGAGATAATATATAAACTTGAAGTTACCAAAAAGTAATTCCAATATTTCTACTATAAAATCAGTTGTTTTGTATAATATTTGAACCTAAAGTTTCAAAGATTAACTCATATATAATGTCTATAAAACCAGAAATCTTGTAAATATGATAATATATGAACCTAAAATTCCTAAAATTGGATTAATGATATTAAATGGGTTTTCACACAATTCTCCGCCTAGAATACATGAGCCTTGAAAAATTGAGTAAATAAAATGTCCCAAAAGGACATATACAAGACTACTATTTTTTTGACGTTACATCCTCGAAGGATTACAAGCCGAATATGTGGATATAATCCATTAGATTTATGGAGAAATTTGAAAGATAAATTTGAACATCATATTTAATAATAATCGTAATGGCTCTGTAATTTAGTAAAACTCTACAATGTTTAGAATTTTTTCCTGATTGAGATAATGTGGAAGAGAAAATATCTTCCACCTTTTATTTTTTTTTATAATAATATGCTCTTGTAGTAGCAATATTGGAAAAAAAAATTCTAAATTAATATTTTCTTGTTAACGAAAAAACCATTAAACTTGCCCTACAAGTTTTGCATTGTTCCCTAAAGTGAACGCAATTACCAAAAGTAGTTACCATGAGCATGAGTAAGATCATAGATGAAATAATTTTTTATCTGAAGATGGTTCTAATAGAAAATCTCAGTCATACCATCAGAAGTGGACTAAAACTGAAACAAAATAAAAAAATAATGTAGAGTAAACCACAAAACAATAGATAAGGATGTAAATGTCATTGGTTGTATACCTGTAGTACACACAAACATTAGGTAGATCTACATTAAGCATCTATAAGAATTAAATTTGTTAATGATTTAAATTTTGTTGATCTAATTAATTTTGATATTTCAAAACTTCTTTCAAGAATGAAAATATAGGTCACTTGAATAGTGACATGAATGCTCAAGATTTTTATAATTAAAATCCATCATATTAATTATTTTGAAGTCATGAATATTATTTTTGTATTCTATTATCATGTTCTCCTTCTTTTCAATATTTTGTGTATATTATAACTAACATAATTTTTAAATAAAAGAATATAAACTCCAAAATTGAAGCATTGACTTCAAAAGCTGATGATAAAGACATGTGTTTAGTGGATAGTGCAACAATGCGCACAATTCTTAAGTAAAAGAAATTTTTCTTAACTTTTGCATCAATTGAAGCTAAAATAAATACTATATCAGGATCAATAAATTTAATTGAAGCCTCCAAAAGAGGCACAATTTTGTTAAAAAATGAGACCAAATTAAGCATCAATGATGCATTATATTAAAGTAGATCTAAAAAAAATCTACTTAGTTTTAAAAATATAAGAAATAATGGTTATCACATTAAAACTATAAGTAAATATTGTGTAGACTTCATCTGTATAATCGGTAATGCCTCTAGAAGGAGGTTTATACTAGAAAAATTGTCTACTTTATTATCTGGATTATATATACAATCATAAAGCAATAGAAACTTACGCAGTATCAAACCAAAAGTTCTCTAATCCAAAACCCTTTATGCTTTGGCACGACCATCTAAGTCATTCAGGTTCTATAATGTTATGTAGAATTATTAAACATTCACATGAACATACATTAAAGAATCATAAAATTTTATAGTCTAGTGAAAAATTCTGTAACACCTATACACAAGGCAAATTGGTAATTAGATTGTGACACCCCTAGGCAAATCCCACATCGGCAAGCTTGTGGCGAGTGAAGTGCTATATATGAGTAAGGTCCCCATTACCAGGCATGACGCGTCCTAGGCTCTAAGTGTTGGCGGCAAAGACCACAGGCCTAGGAACAAAACCCCAAAAAGGTTGGGTCGTAAGGGGACAATATCATGCCATTTGAGTGATGGCCCACTCATTTCCCTGCATGACACATTTTAAAGTCGTGCGGGCTAAGGGTTGCCCAAAGCGGACAATATCATGCAGGAGGGCAAGGGCCCAAAGTGTTGGTATCAGAGCCTGACCCAAGCCGCTGAAGGATAGTGGGGCAAACCTCAGTGAGGACGCTGAGTCCCATAAGGGGGGTGTATATGACACCCCTAGGCAAATCCCATATCGGCAAGCTTGTGGTGAGTTAAGTGCTATATATGAGTAAGGCCCCCATTAGCAGGCATGATGCGTCCTGGGCTCTAAGTGTTGGTGGTAAAGATCGTAGGCCCAGGAACAAAACCCTAAAAAGGTTGGGCCGTAAGGGGACAATATCATGCTAGTTGAGTGAGGACCCACTTGTTTCCTTGCATGACCCGTTTTGGGCTGTAAGTGTTGGCAGCAAAGACTGTAGGCCCAAGAACAAAACCTCGAAAAGGCTGGGCCATAAGGGGACAATATCATGCCAGTTGAGTGAGGGTCCACTCGTTTCCCTACATGATGTGTTTTAAAGCCGTACAGGCCAAGGGTTGCCCAAAGCGAACAATATCATATAGGGGGGCAATGGCCTAAAGTGTTGGTATCAGAGCCCGACCTAAGCCGCTAAGGGATGGTGGGGCAAACCTCAGTGAGGACGCTGAGTCCTGTAAGGGGGGTGTATGTGACACCCCTAGGCAAATCCCACATCGGCAAGCTTGTGACGAGTGAAGTGCTATATATGAGTAAGGTTCCTATTACCAGGCATGACGGGTCCTGGGCTCTAAGTGTTGGCAGCAAAGACTGCAGGCCCAGGAACAAAACCCCAAAAAGGCTAGGCCGTAAGGGGACAATATCATACCAGATGAGTGAAGGCCTACTCGTTTCCCTGCATGACGCGTCCTAGGCTCTAAGTGTTGGCGACAAAGACCGCAGACCCAGGAATAAAACCCCAAAAAGGCTGGGCCATAAGGGGATAATATCATGCTAGTTGAGTGAGGGCCTACTCATTTCCCTACATGACGCGTTTTAAAGCCATGCGGGTCAAGGGTTGCCCAAAGCGGACAATATCATGTAGTGGGGCAAGGGCCCAAAGTGTTGGTATCAGAGCTCGACCCAAGCCGCTGAGGAATGGTGGGGCAAACCTCAACGAGGACATTGAGTCCCGTAAAGGGGGGTGTATGTGACACCCCTAGGCAAATCCCACATCGGCAAGCTTGTGGCAAGTGAAGTGCTATATATGAGTAAGGCCCCCATTACCAAGCATGACGTGTCCTGGGCTCTAAGTGTTGGCGGCAAAAACCGCAGGCCCAAGAACAAATCCCCGAAAAGGCTGGGCGTAAAGGGACAATATCATGCCAATTGAGTGAGGGCCTACTCGTTTCCCTGCATGACACGTTTTAAAGCCGTGCGGGCCAAGGGTTACCTAAAGCGGACAATATCATACAAGGGGCAAGGGCCCAAAGTGTTAGCATCAGAGCCCAGCCCACAGCCTTTGAGCGATGGTGGGGCAAACCTTAGTATGGACACTGAGTCCCGTAAGGGGGGGTGAATGTGAGACCCTTAGGCAAATCCCACATCGACAAGCTGATAGGTAGTCGCTGGGTAGATAAGCAGCAAGCTCCCAGAACTCAGAAGATGTGTTTTAAAGCCGTGTGGGCCAAGGGTTACCCAAAGCAGACAATATCATGCAGGGGGCAAGGGCCCAAAGTGTGACACTTTAGGCCCTTGCCCCCTGCATGATATTGTCCGCTTTGGGCAACCCTTGGCCCGTATGACTTTAAAACACGTCATGCAGGGAAACGCGTAGGCCCTCACTCAATTGGCATGATATTGTCCCCTTACTGTCCAACCTTTTCGGGGTTTTGTTCTTGAGCCTGCAATCTTTGCTGCCAACACTTAGAGCCCAAGACACATCATGCCTGGTAACGGGGGCCTTACTTATATATAGCACTTCACTCGCCACAAGCTTGCCGATGTGGGATTTGCCTAGGGGTGTCACATACACCCCCTCTTACGGGACTCAGCGTCCTCGCTGAGGTTTGCCCCACCATCCCTCAGTGGCTTGGGTCGGGCTCTGATACCAACACTTTAGGCCCTTGCCCCCCTACATGATATTGTCCGCTTTGGCAACCCTTGGCTCGCATGGCTTTAAAACGTGTCATGCAGGGAAACGAGTAGGCCCTCACTCAACTGGCATGATATTATCCTCTTACGGCCCAGCCTTTTCGGGGTTTTGTTTCTGGGCCTGCGATCTTTGCCGCCAACACTTAGAGCCTAGGACGCGTCATGCAGGGAATCGAGTGGGCCCTCACTCAACTGGCATGATATTATCCCCTTACGAACCAGCCTTTTCGGTGTTTTTTTCCTGGGCCTGCGGTCTTTGCCGCCAACACTTAGAGCTCAGGATGCGTCATGCCTGGTAATAGGGGCCTTACTCATATATAGCACTTCACTCACCACAAGCTTGCCAATGTGGGATTCGCCTAGGGGTGTCACATAGACCATCTCCCTCCAAAATTGGAGTCGAATCCCCCTCCTTCATATAAAAGATTCAAGGTGATATATGTGGACCCATTCATCCACCAAGTGAGCCATTTTGTTATTTTATAGTCTTAATTAATGTATTTGCATGATGATCTCATGTTTGTTTATTGTCAACTAGAAATGTTACCTTTGCTAAACTGTTAACACAAATTATCAAATTAGAGATACATTTCGCAAATTATTTGATCAAGTCAATACAATTAGATAGTGCTAGTGAATTTACATCCAAGATATTTACTTATTATTGCATGTCTATTAGGATTATTGTTGAACATCTGATCCCATATATCCATACTTAGAATGGATTAGCTCAGTCTCTTATCAAACGACTCCATGTAATTGTACGTACTTAATTACTAAAACTCAATTACCAACTTCTATGTAGGGACATGTCATATTACATGTTGTAGTATTAGTTTGCTTGTGACTTTCTTCTTATCATCAATATTTTCCTTTACAATTAGTTCTTGGTTACCAACCTAATATATCTCATTTGAGGATATTTGGTTGTGATGTATATGTAGCTATTGCATCTCCTCAACACATAAAAATGGGACTCTAAAGTCATTTGGGAATATATGTTGAATGTAATTCACTATCCATTATCAGATATTTGAAACTATTAACAAGGTGATCTTTCTACTGCACGATTTGTAGATTGTCACTTTGATGAGACAACATTCCCACCTTTAGGGAAAAAGAAAACGTCTCTTGAAGTTAGACATGAACTTACTTGGTATGTACCTACCATGTCTCATTTAGATTCTTGTACATTTCAAAGTGAAACTGAAGTGCTGAGGATAATGTATTTATAAATTATTGCGAACCAAATATTTGATATATTAGTAGATACTACAAAAGTGACAAAATCATATATATCAGCTATCAATGCACCAATCAGAATTAATGTGAATGTTGAATTGTCCATTCGAGCTATTACTAATCAAACTATTACGCGCTAGAAGTATGGTTGACCTTTTAGATCAAAGGACATTGTTTCTCAAAAAAGATAGAAAAATAATTAAACAGATATCAATCATGATGATCTTAAAATAAATGAAAAATTCATGCTCTCTAATGTTCCTTCAGAAGAGGTTATGGTCCCTAAAGAGACTCAAGCCCCTGAAGTGGTGCAAAATACTAAAGAATAGGAAAATGATAATAGTGAAATATCTTTAAATTATACTTATACACGAAAGATGTGGAATTATGAAATTGTTAACATTGATGATATATTCTTATTTGTAGTAGCTACTAAAATTATGAATAATGGTGATTTTGAACTACAAACTCTGGTTGAGTGTAGAGAAAGACATGATTGGCCTAAATGGGAAGAAATAATTCAAGCAGAATTAGTTTCTTTAGCAAAACATAAAGTTTTTAGGCTTATAGTTCCAACACCTAAAGATGTATAATCTGTTGGATATAAGTGGGTATTTGTGAAAAAAAGAAATGAAAAAAATGAGATTTTTAGATTAAAAACTAGGCTTGTAGGCCAAGGTTTTTCCCTAAAGGCCAGGTATAGACATTAATGAAACATATGTACCTATGATAGATGTAATCACATTCAACTATTTAATCAGTTTAACGATCTCTAAAGGACTGGATATGTGTCTAATGGACGTAGTTACTACTTTTTTGTATAAAAACTTAGATACTGAAATTTAAATGGAACTCCTTGATGGATATAAATTACATGAAGCAAAAAAGGATCAATTCAAGAGGCGTGTACTCAATTAAATTACAAAAATCATTATACGGATTAAAACAATCTAGAAAAATGCGGTACAATCACTTTAATGAATATTTAAAAAAAGAAAGCTATGTGAATGACTCTATATGCCCATGTGTCTTTATTAAAAGGGTAAAATCAAGATTTTTCATTATAAAAAGTTATGTTGATGACATGAATTTAATTGAGTCTTCCTAAAAAGTCTAAAAAATTACTAAATATTTAAAAAACGAATTTGAGATGAAGAATTTGGGGAAAACAAAATATTATCTCGACCTACAGATCGAGCACAATTCAAATGGAATATTTATCCATCAATTAATATATATTGAAAATTTTTTAAAATGTTTTAATATAAATACAACTTATCCTTTGAGTACCCTAACGGTTGTTCAACTCTTGATATGAAAAAGAGCCCATTTACTCAATCTTGAAGTATCATATCTTAATGTCATTGGAGTCTTATTATATTTGGTCTAATGCACTAGACTGAATATATCCTTCGTAGTCAATTTATTGGCCTGATTTACTCTACACTAACCTATCACCACTAGAATAGAATCAAATAAATACTTTGTTACCTATGTGGGAATAGAGATTTGAGATTATTCTATTTTGTCAAATCATTAAAAATCTTAATTTGGTTGGATATACAAATGTTGGTGATCTTTTTGACCCTCATAAGGCCTGCTCACATACAAGATATGTTTTTACTTATAATGACACAACGATATCCTGATACTCCACCAAATAGACTTTAGTTGCAACGTCTTCAAATCATTTAAAGATTCTAGCTCTCCATAAAGCCAACTAAGAATGCATATGGTTACGGTTTGTCATCCATCATATCTAGAATACATGTAGTATTCCTTCTACAACAGACACTCCTTCCATATTATATGAAAACAATGCAACATGTATTGCTCAAATAAGAGGTGGATACATTAAAGGAGACAGAACCAAATATATCTCACTGAAGTTCTTTTACACTCATGTACTCCAACAAAGCAAAAAGATTGATATCAAACAAATATAATCCAGTGAGAATCTTATAGATTTGTTCACCAAGACATTACCAACATTAATTTTTGAAAAGTTAGTGTGTAATATCGGTATATGGCGGCTCAACAAGTAACCAAATTAATCTTACTACAAATAAGAGGAGCATTCATTAGGGGGAGCATTTATCAAGGAGAGCAAATTTTTTAGGTTTATCACATATTAAACAAAATGTGCACTGTAGTCTTTTTCTCTTCATTAGGTTTAGTAAGGTTTTTAATGAAGCAGTTTAAACATGTCTAATCTCACTTTATACGACCGTAAATAATTATGTTTCTTTGCTTTGGTTTTTATCTCAATGAGTTTTTTCTTAGTAAGATTAATATAATTATTTGTAAATGATGAAAATTCAAGGAGGATATTATGTATAGTGAATTCTTCCACCATATGAGAAACTTTGGCCAAAAAGTTAATGTGAACACATTAAATGCCTTGAGAATTAACTTTAGAAAATGGCCATTTTCTTGAATAGAGGGGCGGCATAGATTGACTCGGTTTTAAGCCTTTCATCTTTCCTTTATATTTCTTTCAATTCTTTTTCCAATTATATAAAGTTTAAACAGAAACAAGTTTAATAACATTTTTTAGAGAGGTATGTGATTGAATAATAAAATATCCTTGTTTTTGAAATAATAAAAATAGCCCTAAACTACTCTAAAGGTAAGTTCTAAGTTTTAAAATAAAGGTAGCTAATAGGGTTAATGACACATTAAAGTGAACTATGAGAAAAAATAATCATCAAAAGGAGAAAATATATTTTTTTGAGGTGTAAATGTAACGTTATGAATTTTAAAAGAATAATTCATGTATACGAACTTTTGATAAGTAATATTTTTTCTTAACTGACGTATATTTGCTTACTACGATTTTAAAAGTTTATATTTTGGTTTCAACTTTCAAGTAAATGTGCACATGCCTAAATTTTATTAGTGAGTTTAGTTGCTTTTAGATTATTGCTGAGTATTCTAGTAGCTTTTGTTGTTATGTGTGTGTATAAATTCGTTCTTGATTGCTTTAACCTTTTTTATTATATTAATCTGTGTATTTGTTTTTAATAAAATGAGTGATAATTTTTTTTTTTTAAACAAAAACTGTGGACTTTTATGTTTTGATTTCAGGAAACTGCGCATACGTGTTAATTTAGTTGTTTTCTGGATTACTGGTAGAAAGCCTTTTTTATCAGTTATTAGAAGTTTTATGTTATGATTGCTGTTATTAGAAGTTGTTTTGCTTACTCGGATGATAACAGTGTAAAATTCTATGTTTCGGTTTCAACAAATTCTATGTATAATTTGAGTATATAGATTTGATGATTTTGAATTAAAAATAAAATAACATTCAGTCATATAATAATACATCATTTATGTATTAAAAGTGTATATGCATATCATTGCTCTAAAATTATCTATATTCAATTTTTAAACCAAATTGAGAATCTAATTGTGTGACATCATGCAATTGTGTAATTCTTAATCAAATATAACTCAATTTTATTAATATATCATCTGAATATCTAATTAACTACCTAAAATTAGGTGTACATATTATTACTTTATATTAAAATTATATTTTTTAAAAGGATTTATACAAGATTTTACAAAAATAACAAAAGGAATAAAATAATACTCGTTTTACCCACAATTCTAACCTTATGTAAAGCCCAGGAATAAAATAAATTAAATTAAAATTAAAATTCAACAAAATCTAGTAATAAATTAATCATAGTTCAAGTAAGTAAGCATTTGATTACGTTGTTTCACGTATTTTTAAAAATTGATTATATTTTGGGTAGATATGATTTGCTTATAATTTGAATAACATTAATTTTAATCATATCCTTTCATCAATTCTTCATCATATATGTGAACTGAGACAAGAGTATAATATCATGTCTAATTTATTCAATTTTGCTCGAAATTTGTTCAAAAATCGTGGGTATAAGCAATGGTAAGAGTGATAATGCCTACCTTATTTTTCGCTTTCACAATTGTTATTAGGAATATGAGGTATAAATATGATTGTTAATCTTGTTTACATAATTTAGTTTTAAAATTTGTGCAAAATGTGAAGAAATCTTGAGTGGGAGTATGGTAGGAGTAATTATTCCAATTTTATTTGTCAATTATACATTTTTTGTAGTGAATTTTAGTTATAAATATGGTTCTTAACTGTTTATTTACTTTATTTCTACTTTTGTAAGAAAGATTGATATGATTTTGAGTTAAAATTTTTACAGAACTAAAAAAATTAGAGGGTAGAAGTAATCTTGGTAGAGTAGGTGTGGTAGGTGCAGTTACGCCTATTGGGCTAAGTTACTAGTTTTTTAAACCTTTAGGGTGACTTTTAAACTATGAAGACATAAGCTTTTTTATATTATATAAATTATGTTCTAATACATATTTAACATGCAAAACTTTGTAGAATGCATTATTATTTGTTGAATATCTCTCTATATGCATGTATTCTAACAATTGCTATTATTAATTTGTTTAGTTCATCACTTAAATTTTTCTTTTTTGAAAATGCCTAAAGTAGTGTTTAAGGTTGGATAAAGAGGGTAATAGATACTTGCATGTGACAACATGACAAGATAGATGGGTGAGAATTAGAGAATGTTGATAATTGAATAAAAAAACTACATACAAAAAATTAATTAAAAATTTTAAATCTCATTTGAAAATCAATTTAAGGTGGGAGTATATCAACATTATAAAGAATTTTGAAAATTCGGTCAACAAATTATTTTATGAGATTCAAAATACTCATAACATTTGGTGTCTCAAAATATTAGCTAGAAAAATGAAACATCTTGCTGTCTCTTAATGTGATGGTTAGTCCTAAGTAACTTAATATTCAAGCTATATTAATTTTCCAAGTCAATTTTAATGAGTAGACAATGCAAGTGGTGACTTTTGTTTCTATCAACAACCATTGACCTTGACTCTGACTTTGGAAAATACAATGGTTAATTAATTTCTATAATCAATGACTTTTCACGGAACCATGACTTGTCTTTCGTTAAAATCAAGAGATATTTCCTTTAAACAAGGGTAATAACATTTTCCAGAAAGGCATGTGATTGTATAATAAAATATCTTTTTTTATGAAATAATAAAAATAGTCCTATACTACTCTACAAGTAAGTTTTAAGTTTTAAAATAAAGATAGATAATAGGATTGATGACACTTCAAAATAAATTATCAAAATAATAGTCATCAAAAAACTTTTTTTTTTTGAAGTATAAGTGTAATATTATGAATTTTAAGGGGATAACTATTAACCTAAAATATATTTATAAGAGGTATGGATCAGACTAGGGAAGTTAGGTTTAGTGGATGATTTGAAAGTCCAGTCTGTCATGGTGCAACTCCAATAAACATGCATGTCATTGTTCTTGTCTCAATACATTGGGTTCCACCTTATATGGATCTTCCTTATGCTGGTATTGGTGATGGTTCTACATGAGGTAAGAGGGTTTTAAAGTACATGATAATATACTTGACAACAAGGATGCACTACAAGATGCGTTTTGAAGAAATGCATTAGAATTGGGTTTTAACACAAAGTTATGGAGTCAACCAAGTCTAAGTGGGAAATCGAATATTTTGTATGAGCAATGTTGATGGTGGGAACAAGTAATAAGGATTGAGGATTGTTACTATTTCCAACCATGCAACTTGGATAATGACTACACTTTTTCTTGAGATCAAATAAATCTCCATCATAGACAAGTTGGTTCACAAGCACTTGGACAAATTTTAAAATTTTCTTATCATAGTTAACTATAATTATAAGCCAAAAAAGAAAATCTTAATATTGCAAACATGTTAAAGATTGATATTTCATAAATACAATGTAACACCTTTCTTCAAAAGTGTTACCCTCTGGAGTGAAATGCTATGATTCTTGATTACTTAAGCATGATATAACTTGAAACTTTCACCTATTCAAAACAAAAAGAAAATTTCCAGAAGTACCCTTCATTAATATAATTGCAGAAATGTCAAAGGATGTTTATAATATATCATAAATCCTCATATATCAGTATAAATATCCAAACTCAAATAATATAAAATCTAATAACATAAATAAAATGATTGAAGTGCTCTTATATCCATCTTTAGACTATTTCACATTACAATGTCATGCTCACTTGCTACTTGCAAAAACATTAAAAGTGAGAGAGTGAGTGATAAGTTACTTACTAAGGAGGGGAATTCAACTTAACTTTATCTCATATTTTCCTTAACTTGGATCCACCCTAACTAGGTCATCAAAAGCACTTCTCTTAGAATCCTTGCTTTGATGACGTGGAACTTACTTCACATAACTTATCTTAAGAATAGTTGTGGTCCCTTTTAGCCATCTCGAGAAACTCTAAGGTCCTGTAACTTTGACAACTTTCTCTCGGCCATCTAGGATACGCTTGAGATCCTAAATTTGGATGACTCTCAAAATATTTGGAAACTTAAGTGAAAGTGCTTAAAACATTATTGGTACCTCTGTGTCAATTGGTCTAGGTCATAACAGAGATTTGACACCTTGACCATGCGAGTTACACATTATATGTAGTCTCTTTTCCATACACACACTATTAGACAACAATATCATGTATAGGCTCTAGTGTAGGTATTGTGTTCTTATGCGAACTGTTATGCCCTTTTGTAGGTGTGTGTTCAAAGAATTTTACGTATGCCCCTTCATAATGACCCTTATAAAATATTAGAATATGTTACTATAAATAAAAAGTTAGACAATTTAACAACCATACTTTATACAAAATCCTACAAAAATTTAAAAAAAATAATGTAAAATCATTTTACTACCTAAATGCAAATATTATTTTACCCCCTGATAGGTGTGCTTAGACAAATATCCATTCGTCTGTTAGTAGGTGCAACATTATTGATGAGAATATAATTTATTTTTTGGTTAAATTCATTGTTCTACTCCATAAATTGAATCATAAAATGACCATAAGCATTTTCCCATTAGCTAACAACCAATTTTAACTTAAAAAATGTTACATTTTTAAGCAAAATTCATAAATTTAATTTTACTCCTCAAACTTTTTGCTAAGGGTGTTCGTAGTCCAATTTGGTATGATTTGATAGTTTTTTCAAACCAAATTGAAAAAACGGTTTGAAAAATTTTCAAATCAAACCAAATCAAACTGAAAAAATATGACTTTTTAAACTAAACTATTTTACAAATCAAACCAAATCAAACTATAATTTTTAAACAATTTAGTCTAGTGTTACTATTTGAATCGAATTATGCACACCCCTGCTTTTTATTAATGGAAAATCTACCCTTTTTTGATAAAATTTGCTATTTCAAGATTAAATTTATACCCTAGTCTAACAAATAACTAATTTTAAACTCAAAAAAGTGATATTCATCATGAAAAATTGAAAATCCGAATAAATAAAAAAACAAAACAATGAACATTAAAACAAATAATTAAATAAGTTAATACTAATCTTATAATTTATATGAGGTTCAAGTCTACCAATGACGGGTCAACTTGACCCGCTTTCATTAAAATTGTCAAAGAACAGTTACATGGTAGTTAGGTGGTAGTTGGACTATTATATATATGTCCAAAACTGCACCCAACATGAGAGGAACATAATTTATATTTTCTAGAAGAAGAAAATCTTCTTCCTCTCCCAAACAAAATAGCACAAAAAATATAGAGATCATGTCTCCCAAAAGAAATGGGGTCGTGAAAATGACTCAATCAACACCTGGTGTCATATTCAGATGGGCTTTGTGGCAAACTCGTCGTTGGGTACAACAATTTATGTTTACAGTATTCACACAGTGATTTTTGGCATGCTTTATATGTTTCCAAGTGCATATGTTATGTTATCTATGAATAAAATTATGTATTATGTGAATAATATAATCTAAACTTTTTGTTTGTGATTGAAATTTTGTTTAAATTTGAATTTTGAGCACGAATTGAATTCGACCAAATTGTATGAAACAAAATGTTAGAAACATGTTAGTATGAAGCCTAGATGTGCTTTACATGCATTGAATTAAAAATCACCTGAAAATGATGTCAAAATCGACTAATTTAGAGCAAAAATTGAGACCGATGACGTGACTATCATGCCACCATTTCATAGAATTTCGACAATGATGGCATTAAAAGTTGGTACAAGAAGACTCATTATCAAATGAGTTTTAAAAGCCCTATGGTATTGTCATCAAAAGATGGTTGAAAGATGGCCAATTGAGTGGTTAAGAGTTTATAATTCTTTGTTAAGGGTTGCAATCGAGTTTGGAAAACCTGATTGTCGGACCCATTTGGTCAACGGGTCAACTTATGGTCAAACAAGTTGAACTCAAACCATTCAATGCCTACCTAAGTTAGTTAACCAGTCTAATCAAAGCTTGACTGGTCACTATTAACATCAATAGCGATAAGTCGAGATTGATCAATTGTCAACAATAATCGTTTGATGTATGTGAGCACGCAGAGGCACTTGAGAGACTTCTCCTAGCATGTGTGGCTCACTCCTCGTATGTGAATGCATGTGCATGCATTACTTTGATGTGTGCGATGTCCACTTGATGCGCAAAGGTGCATAGGACCATGTTTTGGTACAAGACAACATATAAGACATTGTTTCTGACATGTTTAAGTGCATGAAACCTATTTTTGGTGCATGGCAACCTTGATGCCTGAATCTATGCATGGAATGTGTTCTATGGGTCTTGTGACAATGTAATATATCATTCATGCTCCTGAAAACATATATCAATGTTTCAAAACACATGTTTCTAATTCATGCTAGTTTGTTGACTAGGGACCATCACATTAAGTATATGATATGATCATTTGATGATTTAATGGTGCATGTTAGGATTGTGTATATAATCAATTGTACTTTCTTAATAGGAAAAGAGATGTTACATAGTCTAATCATATTCAAGCATGACCATTAGCCCGTAATTAATGATCTTGTTTAGGACGAAGAGTGAAACATAGGTAGAAGCCACGAGGAAGTCGTCATGTATTAGTGAAGTAAATAGACACACCCTTGTATGCCAAGGTATACATGTCTATGTATTTAAGGCAGAAGGAAAAAAAGTGTAAGGTGACTAGGCTAGAAATTTAAGGGTCGTCTTAAGCAATAGTACAAACATCTCTAGTATGCAGTGGTACCTTACGTGCCTAAGAGTTAAGTCATAGAGTGGCATAAGATATATTTTTAGGTAGAAGTAAGAACAACCTAAGTTGAATTATAGCTAGAGATGTATGCATGCTAGACACCATAAGATTATTACGAAAGGGCACCTTAAGTACACATTTACTACACCGCCTATAGTAGGGCATGCCTGCAGTAAGATAACAGACTTGCAGTAGGGTACTTGCTTATTGTAAAACCCAAGAAAGATACAAATTAGTATAGTGAAATAGAGAGATAGCTCATATGGCTAAAGTGTCATATCTTTGTATTTGATCTAGATCGATTGACCTAGTATATAGCGTCACTTATAATTTTCAAATATAGATGTTTCCATTGAGTTAGATAGGGTCATATCAGACAAGAATCTAGATGAGTGGTTCCTTTGTGACCGAGCAAAAGTAGTTTGATTTAAAAGTCTTCATATATAGTCTAGATAATCCTTGGAGTCTAGTATAAACATAAAGACTATATATAAGACCTATCATCATCTATAAAGGAGTTTGATGCCAACTTTGGATGACAAAGATAGCAAGGATCGAGACCAAGGGCATTTTGGGGATTCTAGCAAAGATCATCAATAGAGTCTCCTACTAAATAAGTGTTCTTACCACTCATTCTCCTACTTTTTTGTGTGTAGATACAAATAATTATGATGGCTATCGGATGAGTGTCGATCAGGGAGCATAGAGCTCTAAGGGCATTTTTCTCTTTTTAATTTATTTCCAAATTTCTCATTTTTTAGTTTTATGACTATATTAGACTACTCACATTATGATTTTAGTTTGTGCTTTTATATTTGCCATTTTTGTTACGCTTCTAAGACATTTTTTATCAAAGCTATTTCAATCATTTTATAGGTTTAATAAATACTGTTTTATTCAAGTGTTTTTGAATTTGTTACTTGTTTGGTATCATTTAATTGCCTAAAATAGACAATTTGGTGACTCTTTCTTCTAAAAGGCAATACTTTTAGAGGGAGGTGTTACACTTGGGTGGCATTGAGACCAAGGTCAAAGGGTGGCGAACCCTTGAGGAAGCTAATAACCCTCACTATTATGTTTGGGAAGTTTCAATGAACTACCTAATGGACCGAGATCACAATGCATTAATTCTCCCCTTTGCTTTGACAATCAAGTTTGAATTAATCAAATAGATAAATTTTAAATTATTCACAAAAGTCCATGGTCTCAAGTTAGGTATTATACCAACAAATCATGCGAACTCAATTATGACTCTCGGTATCAATAGGATGGATATACATATCACCTTACATCGACAAATGTAGTCCCCACTTATGCCTCTAATATACTTTACCTTTACTTTAGCAAACAAACAAAGTATATTAGTTAATTTTTCACCTGGTAGAAATGTATCCTTTACTTTGGCGAATGAGATTCCAACGAAGAGGGGCTTAATTAGGGCGTCATATTGAAAGGTACCAACTGTAATCTTAGACTTAATATTCATTTTGAAAGTTTTAATTAATCAGTCTCGTTAATTTTAATCCATATATTAGGTGATATTTATGCAAAATAAAACCTATACATACATTTTACAATGTAAATAAAATATACTAGTACACAATCATAACTAATGTCAAGCCCCTCGAGCTAAAAAGGGTTAACCTAGGTTTGTCTTGCTCTTTAGGTCTTTCCGTTTGTCTTTTGTCTTCAATCTTCGATATTACATAACTTTATTTCCTAGTTATAATATTCTACAAAACAAAAATTAAACCTAATCTAAAAGAAGAATAAATGATAAGGTAAGGTGTGCGCACCTTATTTTATAAGTTTATAACCCCTAAATAAAACATTCAAACACATAGTTCCTTTGGTTGTGTACTAAGCATCATGAATATATACATCCATAGATGTACAATTTAAAATTAAAATTAATTAAATTTAATAATTATTTACCAAGTGTTAAATTACATTTTTGTCCCTTGAACTTTTGCATAATTTATTACCCAAAAAATTAAAAAATTTGTACTTTAGCCTCTATTTATAAAAATAGGCCAAAACTAAAATTCCAAGCTCATCCAAGCATGCAGGTCATGGTGCTAGCCATTCATGCCTTCTACCAAAGTAAGGCAATATGACATGTAAGTCATCCTCACATTAGTAGCAATAACACAATTTGAAGGTGATTTTATGCAACTACACAAAATCAATAACTTACCAATTGAATTACAACAACCTACAAATTTAATAAGGCCAAAGGACTATTTCCCACCCAAGGTATGCTGCAATCTCAAGTTTCTACCCTTTATCTTTGATAATACCAAATACCCACCTATGAGTAGTTAAAATTAACGGTGGTAAGGGTAAAATCGTCATTTTATCTATAATATTAAAAATAAATCAAAATTTTATCTCTTTTTCGCCCCTTAACCCCTAAAAACAAACCATTTTCCCCTAGGCCAAGTTTTGAAAAATAGCATTCCCCCCCTAGGCAATCTCCGACACCGAATCCGGCTCCATCGCCCACGACGATGCTTTCCAGAGGCACCACCATGCTCCGGCGGTCTCCCTTACCTCCTCTGGAGCGACGGTTGGCCGAGATCTGGCCTGGAAAGAAGAAAAGCTTCGTCAGGAGATCTGGTCTCCCGACGAAGCTTTTCTTCTTTCCAGGCCAAATCTCGGCCAACCGTCGCTCCAGAGGAGGCAAGGGAGACCGCCGGAGCATGGTGGTGCCTCTGGAAAGCGTCGTCGTGGGCGATGGAGCCAGATTCGGTGTCGGAGATTGCCTAGGGGGGGAATGCTATTTTTCAAAACTTGACCTAGGGGGAAATGGTTTGTTTTTAGAGGTTAGGGGTGGAAAAAGAGAAAATATTTTTAGGGGTTAGGGTTCCGTTAATTTTAACTACTTATGGGTGGGTATTTGGTATTATCAAAGATAAAGGGTGGAAACTTGAGATTGCAGCATACCTTGGGTGGGAAATAGTCCTTTGGCCAATTTAATAAACACAAACAAAAATCCAAGAATCCAAAACTCAACAAATTGACACAACTTACTTTGCACACGAGACATAACAATCATTCAATAACACAAATGCAAATCGTAATTAACAAATTAAAAAAAAAAAAGGTTTTTATTAAACCAATTTTATATGTAATCAACATACACAAATTAATCAAAACATGCAACAAACATATTTTTAAGAAAAATATGTCAAATGGTAGCAGCTTTAACATCATGTTCGGTTCTTGAGGCACTGATAACTAACAACACAATGAAATTTAAAACTTATAAAAACAAAAAATCTTGAAAACCTAACTAGGATACCAGTTTTAAACATACAATTCATGAACATGCTATTAACATTCATAAGGTTTAATCGAATTTATACCTGGATTAGACGACTCCTTCATTCTTTATGTGGCAAAATAAGACACTATCCAACCTTCAATAGGTACCTTAATATCAACACAAAAAACAAACTTGATTAGAGGCTTATTTAATCATGAGAGGTTATTAGGGCTCTATGATTGAATATGTGTGTTTGAGAGAAAGAGTAGGTTGCTAGGGTTTTGCAAAAATTCTTTTATTATTTTTCTCATGAATATGCATCTATGTATATAATTTAGACACCTAGAATGGTCAACACTTTAACATGGATGTAACACCCATAGTTATGTCTCGAAGGAAAACTAATTTTTGTGCAAGAGTTTAATTGTTGTGTTAAGGATTAAGTGTGATTTAAAAGTCAAAGTGTGAGTTTGTAGTGACACATGGTCATGCATAGTAAGGGCATGCTTGTATGTCATTGCCACATCAGCTAAATAAGAATGTTTCATGTAAATTTCAAATCTAAGTGACATATGGTTGTGTGCCTATGACATAGACCCATGTGTGTTGAACATGGTTTCAGTTTTTTAAAAGGTGCATTCGTTGTGTTTTAGGATTTTTTATCTTTAATCAAATGCACAAGACTTTCAAAGTGAGAGAGATTGCAAGTTTTGATCATCAAGTTTCGTGGTGACAGTTCTGATAAATGAATTTCAGTGTTATGATGAAGTGAAAAGAAGAGAGAAGGGGACCCTATAGTCAACCTTGTTGCAGTACTCTTGGTAAAAGGTAAGTGAGACTTTCTTTATACTAAGTTTTACTTTCTAAAGAATAATTCCCCACTGATTTGTGATAAGAATCTTTGTTCAAGTGCTGATCTTGTTGCAAGTATTTGTATTATCTACATATTATACATATAAAAGGATGATTATGTACATGATGAAGTATATGATTTGAATGAATCTTGAAATGGATGGTATGCTTTTGTGTCGATGTGTGTGATAAGAATAGATGTTTAAGTGCTTATTCATTTGAGTTATATTGGTTTAATTTGTTTTTAAACATGTTCAATAATGATAGTCATTTTGAGATGGGTTGAACACGTGAGAGGATTATGTTGTGTTGAATAAGTTTTGGGGATCTATTGAATTATGGTCGTATATTTTGTGATTGATGAATGAGCATGTGTTTACCTGTATTTAGACATAATGTATAATTGGATTGGAATAATGTGTTGATCATTATTTTGTGTCGAGATTGCTTAAACAGTGGGTAAACATGCAAAAATGAAGTAGGGATCGAATTAGGGTTCAATTCTTGACATTTTCTACATTCTAGACTTGACGCACAATCGTGTGAGAAGGGACACATGATCATATATATAAAACCTAGAATTCAACTTACATTTTCTAATAGCCTGATGATTATTGGACATCATTAACCAATGAGCAGTTAATAAGGCCACATGGACTACACATGTGTAGAGGTGAAATGATCGAAATACCTCTATAAAATGGCACAGTTGAGATAAGTTTAGAAAGGAAAGTGGAATAAATATCTAAAAGGGTACACGCCAATGTTAGTAAAAGCACATGCTTATGTGTATAGAAAAATTAACACATAAAGAGATGTCATAAGGAGTTAGCAATGTGCATGTAAGTAAAGAGACACACAAACCCTATATGTGTAGTGTACATTAAAGATAAAAAGATAGAGAAACAGGCTATAGATACATGGGTCATCCCGAGAGCTAGAAAAGAAATCCTAAATATGTAATAGTACCTTACGTGCCAAAGAGTTAAATCATAGAATGACACAAGATGCATTTTTTTAGGTGGAAGCGAGAGCAAGCTAAGTTGAGTTAGGGGCCAAGATGTATGCGTGCTAGACATTATAAGATCATTACAAAGGGGCACCATGAATACACAAACCTTACACTGCCTATAGTAAGGCATATCCATAATAGGGTACTTACGTGTAGTAGAGTCTAGTTGAGATATAGTTTTGGTGTATGGAATAGAGAAATAGCTCACACTACCAAAGTGCCAAAACCTTGTATTTAATTTAAATTGATCAGCCTTATGTACAATTTCAGCTATAACTTCTAGATTCAAATACTTCTATTATGTTTAGTATGGTCACGACAGATAGGAATATAGAAAGTAGTTCCTTAGTGATCAAACGAGACACAATTTGACCTAAAAGTTATGACATTTAGCCTAGACAATCCCTAGAGTATAGTATGAGCATATAGATGATACCTAAAACCCATCTTCATCCATGGAGGAGTTTAGTGCTAACTTTTGGTAATAAAGATAATAAAGGTCCAGACCAAATGCATTTTAGGGAGTAAGTAAAAGTTAGCAGTAGAGTCTTCTACTTACTAAATGTTTTATAACTCACTCTCCTACTTTCATGTGTGTAGGTATAGGTGATTGTGATGGCTTCGGGATAAACAAAGGTCAGCGAAAGTTGTGAGAACATTTTTGTCATTCTGGTTTACATGAGTTTTATTATTATTATGAGTTTAATTATACAGTTGCCTACATATTGTTACTTTTTAATTATGTTTTGGGTTATGACATCTTTTGCACACTTTCGACTATGTTTTTTATTAAGAGCATTTTGGTCATTTTCTAGAAATTAATAAATGATGCAAGTTCATTTATGAGTTTTAGATGTTTTGAAAAGTCAAGCATGCTCAAATAGTCAATTTAGTGACCTCTCCTTTTAGAGGGTAGTACTTTTAGAGAGAGTGTTACAATGGAACAACCATTCCTTTTCTTGTGGTGGTGCACAATCATGCTTGGTCAAGGAAAAGGTCAAACTAAACTATTTTAATCCTATTTGACAAGCCTAGTTCATTCATAATCTCACTTTCATTACCGAACACCAAGATTATCATTAAATAACCCCTGTCTTTGAGTTCAAACCAACTTCTATGTATGTATGACCCATAAGCACTCTATTGAGCTAGTAGTACCTAGATTCAGATCGAATCTAGGCATAGACCAAATTTGGAATCTAGTAAAGCATCATGCCCACCCAATCAATAAAGTGTCAGTAGATGTCTCTTAAGCCTTTATAATATCTTGATTATATGATAGTCAATCTTTTTATCAACCAATATCTATCGAAGCTAAGACATAAAAGTGTGTCTATCTCAATAGCTCCTCGAAATGAAATGATACAAATCAATGACCAACACGGATAAAACTATAAAGTAATCCCACTGTGGCCATAAATTCAAGTGGTTATAGATGTTTTTTAGTATTCTCATGTGAGATATCTTTTCCTATGCTCTAAAATGATGAATCTTTTATTGGTCAACTATAGCCTCTATATATCTCACAATGTGCCCAATCATTACCTTTATTGTTACCCTAATCACGACAACATGTTAGATAGCGTCAAACTATACCAATCCTTATATGAGATGATTTGATGACCTCAAGTCAAAAGATCAAATACACTCGTGGTTTTCAAAAGATTTATTCCATAAAGACTAAAGCAATTATCCATATGAATATTCTCTGGTCAAATTAGTCTGAAGAACATGTCTACAATGTGCACTCATATATTGCACAAAACTATTTACAAACAACTTTGAAACATGAGAACTATTGCAACCTTTCAGTAGAGTTGTTTAACACTATGATAATCTCATTATCATTACAAATGCCTTTAGTTATAGTAATGTCGGGATTATGGATATTTCTATAATAGCCATTTAATATGTGTATAGGATTCCCATAATTAGTCATCTAATTCTCTCGTTACAATTCTAGCATCCTAAGGGCATATTATTCATACAATCATATAATTAATACACATTCTTTATATCAGACTTAAGTTTACAAGGTTTTCATATATTTGGTTTCGTGTTTCTATTTCAAACATAAGTGGCTAATTCTCTTTATTATAGGACTAAGAAGGATCTGATAGTCCTCATGAACTTATAGTACTTTTATTTTTATATTTAATAATACCTTGATGTTTGATTTAATAAATGAAACTTTAATGCTTGTGTCCAGTTTAGGGTGCAACTTTACACATGCTAGTAGGTTTACATAGACTATCAAAAGGTAGATACAAAATTAGTGCATGCATTCATTAAACTTGGAACCTTGATACTAGAAATAAGTCAAATCCTTGTAGTCATTAAAGTCATAAAATGTCTGTTATCTAAGTATGATGTAAGTAGGTGCTCATTTGATGCTTACACGTTTGGTTAACCTCGCAAGGGGAACTAGAGTAACTTAGGCCATCAATATGCCATGATCACTATAGGAATTTTATATCATCTATGAGTTTATGAAGGATAGTCAATGAAGTCTTATTTCTTACGAGCTCTAATTATATAAGTTCAATAACAATGATATAGTTGTGATAGTTGCATTAATTAGTTGTATTTTATGTAGTCTAGTTATTAAAAGTAATCGTAGTCATAGTTTCTTATTACAATTTTACATTACTTAATCTCCTTAGCTAACAAAAATCTAGAAACAAATTAGTAGTTAGTTTCCTAATTCCTGTAGGATTAATATCTATTATACTACTTGTTGACTTGCACACTTGTGAGCAAGATGCAACAAGTTTTTGGTGATGTTGCTAGGGATTGGTGTTAAAATTGATACTAACATAATTCTTGATCTTACTAGACTGAGGAATTTCTTTCTTTTCACTCATATATTATTGTCTTCGAGAGTTGATCACTCTTATTCTCTTTTGTAGGCTTTGCCTAATTTATGATTAAATCAAGGATGACAAAAAGACTAGATTTTGACCTTAAGATCAAGAAAACCATTCGTAATATGAGAAACAACAAGCAAGAACAAGAAATCAAGTTAGAGGAACTAGAGATTAATCCTAATACTAACATGGTGGAGATGATGAACCAACCACAAGCACTTCAAGATAATATGATCCCATCCACCAAGGATACTACCGCAAGTGTTGTTAGGCCAACCGTTAATGCTTATAACTTTGAGATAAAACTCGTTAATGCTTTTAAATATATATATATACACACACAAAAAAAAAAAAAAACATTTATAAGCAATAATCATATGAGATACAAGAAATTTTATGGTTACTCAAAAGTGTATTCACAACCAAGAAATAGGACGGTACTCCGTTTTGATATTATTGTTATGTTTTCTATCTCAATGGGATTATGAGTCATAATTAGATATGACAATTTTTGCTCGAATTTAGGGTCCCTGACCTTTTCCAAACCTAATAGGGAGGGGATTTCTCAATAAAAAGGAGACCGATATGGAGATAAAAAATATCCCCATAATCGGGGACAAGAATACATGTGTCTGCTCCCCTCCCCACCCTTGTCCCGGTCCCTACTCTTTTATATTAATATTATTATTTAAAATACTAATATATCCTTATAATTTTAGATTATTTGTATTTTTCAAATTTATTTATATTTTTGTTGTGCATATTAAGGTAATTAACATATGTTATTTGTGACATTTGAAATAGCAAGTTGGTTTTAATTTTAATTAATTTTGTTATTTAATATGTTTATGTTATATTTAAAGAGTACGAGCAAGAGATTTTTCTCTATAGGTACGAGAATGAGGAGGGGTTTTCCCCATGAGTAAGGGATGGGGAGAGGACAAAAAATCTTTGTCATCCTCATAACATGGACAAGTCACAGATGAGGATTGATATCCCCAAAGAAAATTGGAACATATAATAGGGTATTCGGTCCAGCCCCTCCCCATTGCCATATTGAGTTTTAAGTCACTAAAAAAAGGATATTAAGGTTGAAACATTTGTGCATTAAGTGAAATTTATGATTTTGTGAAACTATGATAACAAAAATATAATCTTCACTAAACATCAATATTGACATAGGTACCTTAATCTTGAGTCGCGAGTATATCTTTGTGAACTATAGTTTCGTGGATATAAGAATATTATTTCATAAATATGGAATTTCAAAAAAGTTTAAGCAACACCACCTTTTGGTTTTTACAAGTTCTTGAGTGATGAGACTTGCTCAAATGTTTAATGAAGTATTCATTGAAAGTCATTATTCATTAGATTCAAAACTAGATGCAAGGAAAAGATGTAATCCAAAAGGCATATCAAAAGTAGACAAAGTCCTTATAATTGGTGTTCTAGGAGAGTATGTGTAGTTGTCGCTAAATTGATATACTTCAATTAGATAATTTAGTCCGATTAAATTATTAAAGTTTCAAATAAACAAAATGCTTAATTCAAGAATACAATGTTGTTTGTATAGTGGAGTCAAACAATGTAAGTGAATTCTCTGTCTTACGTTTATGATATGAAAGGGTGCCATAATACTTTGGTGAAGTGGATTAAAGCTTATGTGGCAATGACTATCCTTATGGAATAAATGGAAAACATACGGGTTTCTTTGAGAGTTATAGGAGTCTAAAACAAGGTAATCCATTGTCTCTTATTTGTTATAGTCGAGGAGGTACTGTCTTGCCTTTTTTGTGTAAATGGATTAAGTAAATTTGATTTTATCCAAGGTTTATACCTAGTGTGACTTTGATAGGGCGATATCTAACATTTTTCCTTTTTTAAAGGCCAAAGGACTATTTCCCACCTAAGGTATGCTACATTTCTAAGTTTCCCCCTTTTAACTTTGAGAATCCCAAATACCCGCCCATGAATAGTTAAAATTAACAGAACCCTAACCCCTTAAAATTTCATCTCTTTTTACCCCCGTAAACTTTAAAAACTAAAACTTTTCATCTGCCCAAGTTTTAAAAAATGACAGTTTCACCCTAGGGTTTTGTTTCGAGATTCCGGCTCCATTGCTAACGGTCTCTCCCTATCGAAGCTTCCTCTCCTTCCAACAATCTCTCTCCTCCCATTTGAACGTCTGATCGACGTCAGAGGAGCGGTGGAAGACGAAGAGCTTCATCGGGGAAGACGGAGCTCTTCGTCTTCCCAGACGAAGACAACAACTTCATCTTCGTTTGGGAGGATGAAAAACTTCATCTTCCCTGACAAAGTTCTTTGTCTTCCATCACTCCTCCGACACCAATCGGACGTCCAGATAAGAGAAGAGAGACCGCTGAAGGGAGAGGAAGCTTTAGGAGAGAGAGGCTGTCGGCAATAGAGTCGGAGAAGATGTCAAAGATCTCGAAACTACCCTAGGGTGAAACTGTCATTTTTTAAAACTTAGGCTGGGGGAAAGTTTTAGTTTTTAAAGTTTAGAGGGGCAAAAAGAGGTTATATTTTAATTTATTTTTAATATTATAGAAAAAATAAAGATTTTACCCTTACTACCGTTAATTTTAACTGCTCATAGATGGGTATTTGCGATTATCAAAGTTAAAAGGGAGAAACTTGGAAATACAACATACCTTGGGTGGGAAATAGTCCTTTGGCTTTTTTTAAATATACAATTTGGTATATATATTATGTATCATTATAAAATTGAGTATTATTATATCTTTAATTTAAAATTATCACCAATCTTAGATTCTCTCTCTCTGTCTCTTTTTTAAGTTTTAAACTCAGTTTTCTTAACACTTTCTCACCAACCAAGCACTCGTAAGGTACAAATTAGTGGAAGATGAAGCAAGGACTTCTCTGAAACACCATTCTTCACTAAACCAAACAAAAAGTTTAGTTACTCAGAACACCGTGCAAATTCAAAGCCATCAGAAACTAAGTGAATTCTAAAAGGGTGAAAAATGCAAAACATTAAAGTTAGAATATGTACTAATGATATAAATTGAAACTGCGCATCGTGGACAGGGTTAGAAGATCTCCACACTTTTTTTTAGCTGGTTGAGTTGGTGGCTGGCTTAGAAAATACAGGTTTTTGCTTTTGTTTAAGCTGTGACAATGAGATGAATGTCTGTGTTACAGAGTAGAAGAAGAAAAAAGAGTGATGCTTTTTGCAAATGTCTTATGGCATCCTGAGTACCTGGCTCGGTTTATTATCCGTTTTCAGCTACCTAAATCATCTCCAGTCAGGGCCAAAAGGATAATGCGAGATCCCGTTACCAGGAAATTCGATATGCCAGTACCTGAAAATTTTGAATTGAACTCTACATAATTGTATGATACCAAAGCAGAATTATTACTATTATCTATTACCCGAACAGGGTAGTTTTCTACACAGACAGACCATAGAGTGGGAAAAAATCACATTCCAGTAAAAGAAAATACAACGGAAATAAAATAGAAACCACACTAATTGTAAAAACAAGTTTTAACTTGAAGGTCTAAGGAGTAGTTTCTAGAAATGGATAATCTGTGTAACCGATAACAGGATTATCTATATAAAATGTATCTCTATTGTATGGGTTTAGAGGGGTGTTGAGTTCAAATCTCTTTGGTAAATCAGGATTTGATAAGAACCAACGACCATAAACAACAAGATCTGCACGACCTTCTGCTATAGCCTTGATTCCATCTTCCCTTTCATATCCACCTGCAACGAGGAAAGTACCGTTGAAAGCCTTTCTCATAGGCAATAAACTGTGATGACTTTCATGTTTTTCTCCAACTGTCTTCATTCTGGGTTCAACCATGTGACAGTAAAGAATATTATACTTATTCAAGGACTCTGCCATATAGAGACCTAATGCTTCTGGATTTGAGTCCCCTGCTTGGGCATAGCCTGCAAAGGGAGATAGCCTTATACCAACTCTCTCTGGTCCAATCTCATTAGCAACAGCTTCAACTATTTCTAGAGCAAACCGACAACGGTTCTCAAGGGATCCACCATATTGGTCTGTCCGATCATTCACTTGATCCTTCAAAAACTGGTCAATCAGGTAACCATGAGCACCATGAATCTCAACTCCATCAAAACCTAAACAACATATACACAACATTAGCAACCTGATTCATAGAATTTCTGTTTATTTGGTTGCAGACAAGCAGTAATCTAAAAATTAAAATCACTCCCCACAATTTAAGTTTTGACTTTAGACAAAGTATTTACCAGCTTCAATAGCATTCCTTGCAGCAACCGTGAAATCATTCACAATTTGTGGGATTTCATCTGTCCTTAGCCGCCTTGGAGGTGTGAACTGTGAAACATCAACACCGTTTGCTCGAATTTGAGGCAACAAATGCCTGTCTGTACTGGAGATTGGAGCTTGACCATTTGGCTGAAAACCTGTATAGACGTGAGAAAGGGAGAACTAATAAAGATTATATGAAAACCAGTATTACTTTTCCATGAGATCAAGAGCGTAAAAATAGAACAACACATTAAAAACTGAAATGCTAAGAACTTAGTCTTTTCAACTCGCTTGCTGGCCCTGTGTTTTGCATCACATAACTTACAGCAACTCAATTATGTAACCTCACTGCAAGCTGATTGTATACACACAAATATCTTCGACTTAACAACAAACTAAATTGTAGATCAATATTACACAAAAAAGAACATTAATCTTTTCTTTCACTCTTCCACATATTTTCAGTAACTCAAATATAAGATTTCTGTGATCAAACATGAAAAAAATAAATAAATAAAGGTTGCGCACAATCCTATATTTATTTATCACAATTCGCAACTTAATTACAGGTTCTTTTAGTCCAGTTCACAAAAATGATAAGAAAGAAGGGGTTATGTAATACCCAACTTTCTGACTAAAGCGACTACATGACTAAGTACTGAAATAAACCCTGACTTACATGGTATACTAATTTACATACACAGATATTCACAAGGAAAGGCTTAAAAGTAAATAACTAGGCAAAAGTGACAGGGCAAGGTGTTATAGTTATAAGGAATGAAATGCTTCAGGGAGTTGAACAAAACGCACATAATGTTCAATATATATACACTGCAAAAGACAGTGAACACCAGGACGCGTAATTGTAGAGAAGGTTCTAGCAAAACTTGATTCATCCAATATGAATGTATGCAACGGAAAACATTAAAGAGTCAGCAGTAATAACCCATAATGATTCAATCGTTACAGTATAAAGAAGTCAAAGACACAGAACACACCTCTATTTGAAACCCTCCCCACATGCCAAATCTGACAAAAGAAGATCCCGCCTTCAGCATGAACAGCATCTACAATCGGTTTCCATGCTTCAACTTGCTCCTTTGTCCATATACCGGGTGTATTTGGATACCTAAACAATCAAAGAAACAATAGATCTTATCCAATTCCAACCTCAAATGCTGTTACCCTTTCAATGTAATTCATGTATAAGACAAAACTACCCTTGAGCGGTGTCGGAAACACCAGTGGCTTCAGCGATGAGAAGACCACCTTTGGTTGTTCTCTGAGAGTAATACAAGATGGCGTGAGGCTGAGGAACATTGCCGTAAGACCTCTGTCTAGTCAATGGCGCCAAAACAACTCTGGAACATACATGCAAAATCAACCACAAACTTTAACTAGACCAATAAATAAACTGCAGTCGCTCACCCAAACAAACTCATAAATTTGCTTAACAGCTCTTGAACACACCACTTCCCTTACCAATCTTGCAAACAACTAACCGAATATAACATTCATAAAAGATCAGTTCTCCAGGAGATACATCTATACATAGAGAAAAGTGGCACCTCAGCTGATGAATCAGCCTGTGCAACTGTAGAAATGGATATAATTATACCATAAACAAAAGTTTCTGTTCACATGCGGAGTAAGACTTAAAAAAAACGTTTTTTCTTTTTTTTTTTTTTTAATGAAAACAATGAATTTTTACTTGTAAAATAATTTATTTAAAAAAATATTTCAAGGCGACCAAAAGACTTAATCATATTTTCTCAGTTTCGTGCCCTTTCTCGTCAACAACCAAACACTCCTAAAATACAAATTAATTGAAGAGACAAAACAGGGATTTTCCAAAATCACAATTCTTCACTATAACAAACAAAACAGAAGCCTACCCATTACTCAGAACATCAAGTTACTTCCAACCCATAAAAAAAAAAAATCAGAAATCAAGTAAAAAGGGGTCCAATCTCTAAAGGGGTCCAATCTCTGAAAATGCCTACCTGTGAGAAAGATCGAAAGGACCCATCTTGTAGGGGGTGAGAAGAGGAATTCGTGGAGTTTCTTCAGACATGTTTGAGCTTCCCGTTTTACAAAAACAAGTTCGGAATTGTTGAAATTGCGGAAAGGAGTAATGTGAAGGAGAGTATTTATAGAGTGATGGGACACGAAGAAAGGCCATGAAATATGAAGAGAAATTTGCTTAGGAAAGTCGTGGGTTTTGCAAGAATTAAGATGACATAATGAATTACGTGGATGTCAACTACTTTCCCACTGCGGCGAACTTATTTCATTACGGTAAAAGAGAACCTTTTAGTTCCAAATTATAATATATTGATATCAAAAAATAAAAGAAAATTAAATTAAATATCTATTTTAACTTTTTATTAAATAAAAATATTTATTTTTTTATTTTTAAATAAAAATATTTTAAATATTTTTTAAAATACCAAAACTATACTTTATTACATCTATATAAATCTTTTCATTCTTACTCTTATTGTATACATTTTTCATATTATTTAAATATTTATTCTCATTTTTATTTTTATTGAATACTAATTACTGTAAATATTTAAAAGTTGAATAAAAGTTCAAAAATTTGGATACATTTTTAGTTGGATAGAGATAGGTTAGATTAACTCAAATATTTAAAGATTAGATTAAAGTTTAAAAATTTTGACATACATTTAATTTAAATTAGATTAGAGTTAATGATTGTTAATATAAAATTTGTATTAATATAATATGAATATGTCTTGATGACACCAGCTATCACGCATAGTATATATACTAAAGAGATTTTCATAATTTATTAATTTTGTAGTTGCTATATAACAAAAGCTAATTCCAATATGATACATATAGTGATAAATACGAAATTTATACAACAAAGAGTTGTTTTTATAAATAATAATTTACTAGTATGAGCAAATATCACCTTAAAAGAAGTGATCTACACACCTCAACGCCTTCCAACATTTCTTTGTTTAAGTACATTTCTCTAACAATTTTAAGGTGATATTTTGCTTTGATGGTCTCAATAAAATCACATTTTGCTTGCAACAAATTCCTTAATCCATAAGTCAACAAGTTGGAGCGTTTTGATGGCACATATTTCACTTGTTGGAAAGATTAAATTATCTTTCTTCTCACTGAATTAAGTGTCTACTATGTGTTGGACTCTACCAATAACTTTTCCAACAACAAAAAGAAAAATTATTATTTCTATGTAAACCAAGGCATTTTTAGAAAGTTGAAAGTTCAAAAAAAGGCCTAAAACCGAATAAAATACTGCTAATAACAAAGCCAGTATGGTTGAAAAATAGCCATATGAAATTGTGGCCATGGTTACTGAATTACACATGGCCACACCATTAAAGTTTGATGATTGGTCGTATAACTTTGGTACAACAATTCATGTATGCAATGATAGAAATCAATTTAAGAATTATGAAATTGCAACCAGAGATGAAAATGTACTAATGGGGAATCATAATATTACAAAGGTGCATGGAAAAGGAATGATTGAACATAACTTTACATTTGATAAGAAATTGATTCTCACAAATGTATTTGAAAGATTGGATGAAGAGAATAGATGTAAAACAAACATGCATGTCAAGAGAGAAAGAATTAAAGCACACATTTGCAAAAGAAAGAAAGGATAAGCATTTTACCAACTCTTTTACCTCTTATATAAATATAGGATGATGGAATAAGTCTCCCACTTACAAGACTTCTAAAGAAAGTCCACCACCAAGCCTTGGCCAAATATGGTAGAGTGAAAGGAGAGAGTTTGCAACTTTAGTGAGAGGGTTTTTCTTTTAAAAATGGCCAAATATATTAGAGAGTTTTTCTTATAATGGTGGTTAGTTGTAGTTTTTTAAAATTCTACTTTTAGCCCGCTAAAATGTTGATTTAAAGATTTGTCATACATATATATACCTAATATATTTTAGCCACATTATTTCCATCTCAATAACACTTTAACTTTTAAGATGTCATCTTTGTATCCATATAACATTTTATATGATTCTTATTATCCTTCGAAAGGTGCTAGCCAATCATAGATAATTAATTCTTCCTTTTGTAAGCTTGGTTGATTGGTGTGACCCTTTAGGTTCACCATGACATAATCGCAAGTCCCTTTTCAGACGATTTGGAAGTGTATTCGAAAACTTAATGACTATGATAAACATCTAGCGATGTGACATAGCTCATAAACCATGATAGGGAAATACTCCATTGAACTTAATATCACCAATTGTACATTTGTGTAGGTAATATCCTTCCATTGGCCAATTCAGATCGATTTCAGACTAATGAATCATCAAAGTCCTAATTTTGATTATTTACAAATCCTCGATTTAAATGTTTGAAACACATCATTATGAACATCCATCATACGACTTACATTATACTTCAGTCAGAGATTTTGATTTCCAATGTTTATCCGTGTTTGCTCTGAAACTCAGATTTAGGTCGAATAAGTGGATATTTAGAATCCAATACTATTTGAGTCAACATATCCCATGTTGATCATCATTCATCTCCATATACAAATAACACATAATCAATATGGTTTCTCATACAAAATATGGTTAACCCCATATTTATACGCCATACGAACCACGCGTATCTAATTCGGGTCCAACCATGATGTCCTAGGTCAAAGGATTACTTCATATATTAGTATGATCATATGATAAGTCATTGACTAAGATTTAATAACCATACGACTTATCGTTATTGGTCATGTTCAAAAAATGATTCTCTAATTGTTAATCCATACTAATACCTTAATGATATGACCATTATCATCACCCACACTAATGTCATCTCATGGCATTCAATGAAAATATTTAGAATGTCTACTGTGTGATATAATTGTCCAAGTTATATCATGTTTGTAAGAAACAATTTGATGATTCAGTTTGTATTAAGTGAGTCATCCAAACAACTCATATACATATTTTATGTTATCACAAATAAAGGAAACAGTTTATGCATATGAACAAAAAAACTACTTCTTTATTAATAGATTATTTAGAAGATTATATACAAAATGAAATGCCTTGAAACTAATAACACGAATGGGTTTTAGGGCATATAGTAACAAAACTCCCACTTACACTAGAGTTATTCATTGTTGTATCGCATACCCATCTTCTCAAAATGATGGTTCAACTTTTTAGTGTCATTGCCTTATTTAGTGAGTCAACAACGTTCTCTACTAATGGCGTTTTCTAAACTATGATCTCTCTAATTCCAACAAATTCTCTTAAAATATGATATTTTCATTGAATATGTTTGGACTTCTGTTATGCCCTTCATTCCTTTGCTTGTGTAATAACATCAGTATTGTCACAGAACATGGTTATCATATACGTCATGTTTGGAACCATAACAAGTTCATATACAAACTCATGCATCCATACAACCTCTTTTGTAGTTTCTAAAGCAACAATATATTCAGCTTCTTTAGTGGAGTCAGTTGTGGTTGATTGTTTGAAAATCTTCCAACTAACTACATCCCTATTACAAATAAAAATGAACCCTAACGTAACTTTCTATTATCAATGTCTGACTAGAAATCAGAGTTTGAGTATCCCTAAATGTTTAACTTTGAACACCCATAACTCAGAATAAGATTCTTAGTCCTTCTTAAGTAGGATTGATTTCATAGTTGACCAATGTTTCTCCTCTAGATTGGTCTAATATCTGCTTATAACACTCACAACAAATATTATATCAGGCCTTGTATATAACATTGCATACATGAGTCCACCTATAGCTAAAACATAAGGCATATTACACATCTATTATCACTCTTCATTAGTTTTTGGACCTATATCTTTAGAAAGATGAAGACCGTGATTGAAGGGCAAAAGTCCTCTTTTCGAGTTTTTCATATTGAACCTTTTCAATAATTTTTCTATGTACAATTTCTATGATAATCTAATTATCCTTTCTGTTCGATTTCTGTAGATATGAATTCCAATGACGTATGTAACATCTCCTAAATCTTTCATTGAAGAGGTTCTAGATAACTAGATCTTGTCTTCATTCATTATGTCGATGTCATTACCCATTAGTAATATGTCATCTATATACAATATGAGATGATGCTTAACTTATATGCTAGATTCTTTTTGAAACGATACGATTTGATTGTTTTATCAAATCATATGCTCCAACTTATGGAAGCTTGTTTCAATCCATAAATGGATTGATGCAACCTATATACCTTGTCTTTCAGATGCAGATACAAAATCTACAAGTTGTTTCGTATATATGTTTTCCTCAATGAATCCATTAAGGAACATTGTCTTAACATTCATTTACAAAATTTCATAATCATAGTATGTTACGATAGCTAGCATTATTCGGATGGATTTAATCATAGCCACAGGTGAAAAGGTTTCCTGATAATCTAACCTTTGCTTCTAAGTATAACATTTTGTTGCAAGTTATGCCTTATAGGTCTCAACTTGTTTATCCTTGCCAATCTTTCTCTCAACCAATAGAAACGATTCTTTTCAGTGGATTAACAAGTATCTAGACTTGATTAACATGTATGGATTCTATTTCAAAATTGATTACTTTTAACCATCTACTTGAATCAATATCCAATATTACTTCCTCATAGGTTTTAAGATTATCATTATGATTTATTTCTCTCACTTAGTAAGATTCAAAATCTTGCTCATAAAGAAATTTGTATCTATCTAAAGGTTTGGATATGCTAGAAGATCTTCGAACTGGAATTGGTACATTAAATGTAAAGGTTTACTAGAAGGACTCTGCTGGCTTAGCCTATTCGATCTGAAGCTCTTTGAAATTTTCTTTGAGCTTTATTGTTCTTCTCACACCTCTTTTTTGTAAGAACTCCTTCTCTAAGAAATGTAATTTCTATTGATCAAAATTCTTTGATTAGTTGGAAGTAAAAAGTAATGTTCTAAACAATCTTTAAGATATCCTATAAATTGAGCCTTTTTAGACTTGACATCCAACTTATCAGTTTTAATTAATTTAACATAAGCTGGATATCTCCAAATTTTAAGATAATTGACACTAGGAGACTTAGCATACCACATCTCATATGGTGTTTTTTGAACTGATTTGAACGGTGATCTACTTAGAATATGTGCAACAATAAGTATTACATATCACCATAATGATGTCGGTAGGTCCATAAAACTTACCATAGACCGTACCATATCTAATCGAGTGCAATTCCTCTTTTTTGATACACTATTATGTTGTAGTGTGTATAGAGAAGTCATCTGGGATATGATTCCATTTTCCTTTAGGTAGTCTCGAAATTCTATACTTAAATATTCACCTTCATGATCTGGTCGTAAGGCCTTAATATTCTTTCCAGATTGTTTCTTTACCTTATTCTTCAATTCCTTGAACTTTTCAAATGATTTAGCTTTGCATTTCATTAAATATACATACTCATACCTTGAATAATCGTTTGTAAAGATGATGAAATATTGAAAACCACTTCTTGCTATTTCATCAAATGGCCCCGCATATATCAAAATGTATTAGTTTCAATAGTTCTTTAGATCTTTCCTTTTTACTTTTAAAGGGTGATTTGATCAATTTTTCTTGAAAATAGGATTCACAAGTTCGATAGAGTTTAGAACTCAATGAATTCAAAATTCCATTTGTTTTAAGTCTCATTATCCAGTTGTCTTCTATGTAACCCAAACGATGATGTTAAAGTAACCTTGGTTTAATTTTTTCTTGAGATCTTTTTATTTGTGACAGAATTTATAATATTTAGATAATTTAGTTCCAAAACATACAAACCATTTGTATTTATTGCTTTGCTAACTAGAAAGTTTCAAACATCCATTACCATTGAACCGTACATTGTAACCATTTTACTTAAGACAAATATAGAAATTATATTTCTAATAGCTTTAGTAAAATACAGAACTTTGTACAATCTCAAAAGATGTTTTGATGGAAGCTTTAGAGAACAATCCCTTATAGCTTTACTTGTAACTGTTGCTCCAATGGCCATCTTCAAAATGACTTCATTTTTAAACACTGTAGAACTATTCTACAAGTCTTACAATAACACACATATGTGAGATGTAATTGCTAAATCTAATATTCAGATTTGATTATTTGAATTAATATTTAACTCACATTCTATCACAAATGAAGGAAATATACCTACTTTCTTTTCCTTCAAACTTTAAAGGTTTAAGGACAATTCCTCCTCCAATGTCCATCCTTGTTGTAGTGGAAGCACTAGCCCTTTGCCTTGGCCTTGTTTGTATTGGATTGGTCTTTCTTAAATTTCTTTTTCTTTGGTCCAACTTTTGGACCTTTCAAGGTTGTTTGTATTTCTTCTTTGCTCCACTCGTAGAGGCAACATTAACTTCTTCATGCCCTTTCCCTTACTTATAAATTCCTGAATCTCATTCAGAAGCTTTGGGAGTATGTGTTTGATTATATTCAAATTGTAATTTGTTATAAATGGCTTATAACTATTTGGGAAGGATTAGAGAATCAAGTTCACCTTGACTTTGTAGGGAATCACAACCTTATAGGCATTTAGCTGCTCCAAAATATTTATCATTCTAATGATATGGTCATCTGGAGGCATTCACTCCTTTAGTCTTATTTCAAAAAGTGTCACATCCAGATTGTACTTAACTACTCATGAGTTTTGTCATACAACTTTTATAATGTCATGAGTATATCGTATGCACCTTGCATGTTTTCATGCTTTATTTGAAGATCTCTATCCATTGAAGCTAGCATGTAGCTTTGGGCTCTTAGATTATGATCTTGCTAGGCTTTGAAAACTTCTTTTTCATCATTTGTGGCAGTCGAAGCTAAGTCAAGTGGAATGGGTGCTTCCAATACATACATAGCTTTTTCAAAGGTGAGAAGAATTCTCAAATTTCTTAGCCAGTCTTTAAAGTTCGGCTTGGTCAATATATTATTATCCAAAATTCGTAGCAAGAAATTATTAGCCATTTCTTTTTATCATATCACAATCATTTAGAAAATATTGCAAAGAAGATTTAAATTTTTATTAGTATCTTGTATATATATTTATTTAAACCCTTTTATTGCAAAATCTCATTTGCTCCCACTATTTTATTCAAATCCCGCACTCCCTTAGACAAGATTTGGAAATTCTGGTAGATTAAATTTCTTAGTGGGGAATCAAATTCTTATTAAATGTAATTAATCTCACATAATAGAAATTTTAGTTAATTAAGTTTAATAAGTAGAAAACTTTTTCCATTTATATCCCTATATAAGGCTCAATTTGTTTTCCATTCCCTTCGCTCTAGATACCTCACAAAATAAAAATCTTGGCATCTTTGGCTAGTTAAATCCAAACAAATGCTTTCTCAAAATGATATTTTCATCATATCCTGACATAATAGAATTCTTGGTCATGATGAAAGTAAACACTCAAAAACAAGATCAATTTAATTCAATGACATAAATCTTACACCCTTTACATAATAGAAATCTTGGGATATTAAATTTATGTTATAGAATTTAATTATCTCATGATGAGAGGCATAGATTTAATAATTTTAATTAAAAAGATTTAAGTTTAACTTAATTTTAATTAGTTCAATTAAGCATGACATACATAAATCTCATATATGCATAATTTAAAACATGGTGGGATGAACATAAGGTTTTCAAAATTATGGCATACCCAGATTGTGTTCTGTTTGCATGGATGGTTCGTAGAGGTTACAACGATTAGTCATTTCTCCATATCATGATTTGCATACGTAAAGTACCATTTCAATTGTATATTAGGAGACACTATAATTGTTGTACCTATTATGCTTATGTATATTTCTGAGAAGGGAAACAAAAGAGCACATATTTATGATACTCTTATTACCATATAACTGCCATTTGGCAATTTTAATAAAACCAGGTCAGGTTTGACCTGTTATGGGTGGACCTAGACCTAATACATAGTGTTACCCCTTTAATGTAATATAAGATAGCATGTTAGGTTGGAATACAAGATACCTAAACAAACAAAGAAACAATTGATCTTAATAATTATATAAGACAAAATTACCCTTGAACAGTGTCGAAAACACTAGTGGCTCCAGTGATGAGAAGACCACCTTTGGTTGTTCTCTGAGAGTAATATAAGACGACATGAGGCTAAGGAACATTGCCGTAAGACCTGTGTTTAGTCAATGGTGACAAAACAACTCTGAAACATTAATGCAAAATCAACCATGAAGTTACTCCAAACTCATCAAGCAAAACCATCAGAAATCAAGTAAAAATAAGGGGTCCAAGCTCTAAGATGCTACCAGTGAGAAAGATCGAAAGTTGAGAAGAGGAATACGTGGAGTTTCTTCAGACATGTTTGAGTTTTCCGTTTTCCAAAGACAAGTTCGAAAATGTTGAAATTGTTGAAAGGAGTGGTGTGAAGGAAAGTATTTATAGAGTGATAGGAGACGAAGAAAGTGGTGGTTTTGGCAATAATTTGATGACATCATGAAATTACCTAATATAAAATTTTACATATCAAAGAGTTGTTTTCATAAATGGTAATAATATCTATTGTGTTATCGATGGTGGATTTTCTACCATGTTAGAAGAAACTTTGGCCAAAAGAGTGTGAAAGCATTAAATTGCTTTTGCTTGAATTAAGTGTGAAAGCCATTTTCCTTGACTTGAGGGTGACATGAAGACTTATAAATACACCCCCCCTCCATTTGTAATTGAAGTATCTGGATGATATATGAAAAACACACTCTTAATTATTTCTCTCTTCAATTATCTTTTATCTTTTTTGCTACAATTCTCTCTTACTTTCTTTTTATTTCGTATTTGTTGAATTAAATTTACAACATGTTATCAGCACAATTTGCTCAGGTATATCATTAAAATCTCTCAGTTATTATATATATTTTATTTGTTGTTATGCTTCCATTTAATTTTTCAGTTATAAGTGTACCCTATCAGTAATCAGAAGTTTACAAAATCATAAATCTGAATTTAAAGTCCAGAATATCATAAATTTGGACCCAAAGTCTTGAACATCATTTGTAACCTAAAGTTATAAAATTATGAATATTGACCTGAAGTCTTAACTATGATTACGGTATATGATTTGTAACCTGAAGATTACAAAATCATGAGAAAATATATATAGGCCTGTAGTTCTAAATTTTATTAACATATGTATTATAACTATATCCTATTTGCAATCTGAAGATTGCATAAGTGATGAAAATAATCACATAGAAGTCTAAAATATTATGTAAGTTTTACATATTATAATATTATGAATATTAATCATAAAACCAAAAATTTTGTAAATATGAGACAAATACGAACCTGAAGTTTGCACATAATTTTTCCCTCATCATATCACTAATTTTTATTCCTTTCATCAACCTACAGTTGGTGAAAATGGTAAATCTTGTAAAACTTCAATATATTGCCTATCGATTGGATGGAGAAAATTACTCTGAATGGGCCTTGGACACGTTTCTCCATCTATAATCAATAAGCCTTAGAGAAACAATAAAAGAAGAAAATGAAGCATCCTAGTAAGATAAATCTAAAACTACTATTTTCTTTCATCATCATATCGACAAAGGGTTATGAGCAGAATACATGGATATTATAGACCTACTAGAATTATGGAGAAATCTGAAAGAAAGATTCGATCATCATAAATCAATAACATTGCCAATGGCCCAATATGAATGGACTCATTTATGCTTACAAGATTTTAAATTTGTAAGTGAATATAACTCTGTTATGTTTAGAATTGTCTCCTGAATGAGACTATATGAAGAAAAAACAATTGAAGAAAATATGTTAGAAAAAACTTTTTCCTCATTTCATCCCTCAAATATGCTTTTGCAGTAGTAATATAAGGAAAGAAAATTTAAAAAAATATTCTAAATTGATATCCTATTTATTGGTGACTGAGCAAAACAATGAATTGTTATTGAGAAATCATCAAACATGCCCTATTGGTATTGCACCATTCCTTGAAGTGAACGCAACTACTAGTAGTAATCATCGTGGGCACAAACAAGGTCCTAGACGAAATAAGTTTCGATCCAAAGGTGGTCATAATAGAAAATCTTTCCACCATCAAAGGACTAGAGATGAAGCAATATAGGATAAAGGGAAACCGATACGGAGTAAACCACAAAACCATGAAAGTAAATGTTATAAATGTGGTTCTAAAGGTCATTGGTCGTGTACCTATGGTATGCCAAGACATTTGGTAGATTTATACAAAACATCTATAAAAAATGCAGACAAGAAGATAAAATAAAATTGTGTTGATGATCCAGACCCTGTCGATCTGATGAACTTTGATATTTTAGAATTTCTTCAAGATTAAGAAATTATGTATATTATAGTGTGTAATTAGTACTATATATATTTCTTTCTTTCAAATTTTGTAAGAACTAATGTAAATTTTAATATAAAAGCAAATAGACTCCACAATTGAAGCATTAACTTCAAAAGCTGGTGATGGAAACATGTGTTTGGTCGATAGTGCAACCACCCACACAATTTTGAAAGAAAAGAAATTCTTCTTAACTTTATCACCAATAGAGGCTAAAGTAAATACTATATCAGGATCAATAAATATGATTGAAGCTCCAAAAGAGCCATAATTGTGTTAAAAATAAGACCAAATTAAACATCAATGATGCATTATATTCAAGTAGATCCAGAAAAAATTTACTTAGTTTTAAAGATATAAGAAATAATGGTTATCATATTGAAACCATGAGTGAAAATGGTGCAGAATTCATCTGTATAACTGGTAATATCTCCAAAAAAAGGTTTATACTAGAAAAATTGCTCACTTTATCATCTATGTAATATCAAATTAGAAGTTTTTTGATCTAAAGCATTTATGCTTTGACATGATCATTTAGGCCACCCCTGATCTACAATGGTACGTAGGATTATTAAAAATTCACATAGACATACATTAAATAATCATAAAATTTTCTTGTCCACTGAAAAATTCTGTACCGCTTATTCTCAAGGTAAATTAGTAATAAGATCATCTCCCTCCAAAATTGGAGTTAAATCCCCATTATTCCTATAAAGGATTCAAGGGGACATATGTGGACCCATTCACCCACCAAGTCTCCCTTACTTTCTTTTTATTTCATATTTGTTGAATTAAATTTACAACATATTGGCATTACTTTTTTGGAAGGAAAAACGACCCAATGTGAAAAAACAAAGGTGGGACTTGTATCATGAATCAGGCCTGAAACCGAGTAAAGTATAGGGGCTATGGTGGAAATCTACAAAAAAAAAAAATTTAATGTCTTGCATTATGGTTGGATTCGAAACAAGCTTAACTCAAACAAGCCCAAAATGAGCTAATCTCAAACTAGCTTGAGCTCGAGTTTTGAAGTGTTTTTTATACAAAATGACGTCGTTTTGATCAATATGTATTAAAATAACGTCATTTTAATAACGAATTAGTTAAAAACTCGAACTCAAGCTTAAAACGAGTCGAGTTTGAGCTTATTTAAAGTGAGCTCAATGAGCCCGAACTCGAGCTCGAGCTCGAGCTCGACTTGACTCGAATCAAATCTAACCCTATCTTGCATTCTAGTAACGTTTTTTAAGATTGGTTCGATGATCGAATCAATTATTTTATTAGTTTGTGATTTGATCGATTCAATCAAATAATCAACCAATTTAATCATTGACAAATTATTATATATTTTTTAAATAGTATCAAACATTTAATATATTTTTTAAACAAAAAACATGTAAAACATAATTTCAAATATGTTAACTAAATAATTGATATTCCATTACATAGATAGGAAAAAAATCAATTATAAATTTTATCATTAATTTAATTAAAATCTTACAAATTATAACTTTTTTAAATCTTAATAAGACAAAAATTATATAGTGTTATGTAAACCTAATTTGTTAATTTTAAATAATTTTTTTAGTTCAATGAGTTTATTAAGTTTGAGCAAAATTTGAAATAAATCAATATTTATATATAAATCAAACCAGATTATAAAGTCAAATTAAATTGTAAACTAATTCATCATTTAACCGGTCATATTAATTGATTCAATACAATTTTAAAAGAACTATATTCTGGTTTACTGGAGTGTGCCGTAAAGAGTTGAAAAATGTAATGTAATAGAAAACGTTTAGTCACCGTTTACTTTACCGCTTTATGCCTATCTGAAAGCGAACAAATATTTTGTATTTTTTATGGGGCCAAAAGACTTATACTTATTCCCACCAAGGATTAGTGTACTCATAAATTCTTAGTTGTAAAGTTTTAAAAATTCAAACACCTATCTATAAATTGTTAAAGTTAACAAAATTTATTAGTTTTAGAGATAAAATTATCATTTAACTAGTGACAGTAAAAAAAATAGGCCTTTATCATTTAAGGTTTCAATTTTTTAGTGATAAATTTCCAGTGATGGCAACCCTTTTTGGCACTCCCTCGATGATGTCTTTCCCTCTTCAACACTATCTTTCCTTCCCAATCATCTCTCTCGGTGTCTCATTTTATTGGACAATGGATTTTTCATTTGGAAACAATCGCTTACACTTATTTTATGATGGTGCAACAGATGAACGATTTCCATCGCTCACAGTTTCCAGAGAATGATTTCCACTGCTTACAGTTCCTAGACAAATGATTTTTCGGTCATCTCCACCACTTATGGTTTCCATATGAACAATTTGACGCCTAGTCAAACAATGTAATGTCGAGAGAGATGATCAGGAAGGAGAGACAATGATAGAGAGGGAGAGACAACGTCGAGAGAGCACCGGAGAAGGTTGTTGTCATCGAAAATTTGTCACTGAAAAATTGAAACCCTAGGGGGAAAATATAAGTTTTCAAAACTTAAGTCTAGGAAAAAATTATTAGTTTTTAGGGTTTAGAAGAGGAAATGAGATAAAGTTTAATTTTTTTTAATATCATTGAATAAATAATAATTTTACCCTGTGAACTAATGAATTTTATTAACTTTAATAGTTTATATATAAGTATTTGAGTTTTTGAAACTTCATAGGTGGGAGTTTGAAAATACACAAAAGCTTGGGTGGGCATAAGTCTTTTGGCCTTTTTATGATTTAAAAAGCATCTATTGAATTCCTCAAATTCGATCCCCTTTGCTCGGTTTTCTTCTCTCAGATATAGAATCATAATATTAAAGTAATCTTTTATAGCTTTCAATTAAAATAAAATAATATTAATAATAAAAGATAGATTATCAAGGTAATATTTGTTTATCGCAAAACAAATAGTTTCATAGGTATAATCATCTTTTAATTATTAAGATAAGATTGGTAATTTGATTACTTCTTATATTACTTGTCTTATAACATCACTATAAATAATATAAAAGGCCAAAAGAGTTGTTTCCACACAGGGTATAGTAAAATTTCAAAGTCCTACCCTCTAACTTTCAAAAACCCAAATACGCATCCATAAGCCAATTTCTATTAAAAATCTCAATTAAGATTAGGGGTAAAACCATTATTTAATGAATATATTTGAAAGACTAGAAATTTATCAAGTTTTCCCCCCTAGATATTAAAAACTAACAATTTCTTTCACCCAAAGTTTGAAAAGTAAACTTTTCACCCCAAGGGTTTTTTTTTTCCTCCTCCCTCGACAACATCTCCATTTTGGCCATTGGCCATCTTTCCATTATCTTCAAAGTTGGCTGATCTTCTCTCTTCAGTGGTCATTTTCATCGAACAAGGATAATTCATCTTGTTTTCCATCAAAGATCGATGTTAAAAGAATCATTTAGTGTTGTCAAACTAAGATTAGCGAAAGTCATCAGAAGATCAACTCTTTGTGTCTTCGTTTGACGAAAACAACCATCAAAGAGCGAAGATCAATTGACCTTAAAGATGGTGGGAAGCCAATCGATGATCGGAGTGGAGATGTCGCCTAAAGAGGAGAGGGATAAAAATGTTACTTTTCAAACTTTGGGTAGAGGAAAATTGTTTGTTTTTAATACAAGGGGGAAAATTTTGATAAATTTTTAGTTTTTTATATATTTTTATTAGATAATAGTTTAACCATAAACTTTAACTGAAATTTTTAATAAAAAATTGATTCATTGGTGAGTGTTAGAGTTTTTAAAAGTTGAAGGATGAGACTTTATAATTTCACTATATCTTAGGTGGGAACAAATCTTTTGGTCTAATATAAAATTAACTTAATTTTTTATTACTTATAAACCAAATAAATGATGATAGTAATAAAATATATATTACCAAGTTAATAGTTGTTCACCGCAAACTAAACATTCCCACATGTATAATTATTACTAAAAATAAAATATTATTACTAAGATAGATTAATTAGAAGATTATTGAGTATAAATTATTATTATATTTGATAAAATTTAATAAACATAAATAATTATAGTGTTTGGTTGGTTGTAATAAAAAAAATAAATTATTTATTCTAAAATATTCATTATATGACTTGCTATATTAATTGACAATCAAGGTTTTTATGTTCTAAAAAATTAATAAAAAAATCAAAAGTATGGTGATAATATTGTAATAATTAAGATAGAATTGGTAATCAAATTATGTCTTATAATACTTGTCTTGTTATATCACTATTGATAATATAAGATTAATATAATCTTTTATTTCTTATAAATTAAACAAAATAATGTTAGTAATAAAATAAAATTACCAAACTAACCTTTGTTTATCACAAACTAAACAGTTCCCTAGTCGAGTTTCCTTGCTCTAGAGCAATCACATCTGTGGGTAAAACAAATTTTTTGTCAATTTTAATCTCATAATATAACTGAAGTGTACATAAAATATTTGAATGGTAGAATAAAAAACAAAATTGAAAGATGGCAAAGTGAGCACTTTCCGCCCAACATGCCCCCGGAATGTGGCATTAACGTGTTATATGTAGAGGGGCAAAATGGGCGGGCAATCTATGTAACCCATGGGTAATTTATCCAAATATAGGTATAAATTTTAGATTTTTAAACCCGTATTTGTTTTAGACCCATACTCATATGTAATGAATTTTTGTGGACAAGTCAAGTATGTCCACCGGTGCCCATGGGTCATTTTTTTTTATTCACTTTCTTTTTCCACTTCAATATCAAACTCACAATACACTCAACATAAATTTTACATATTTTCATTTCTCTTGATATGAAATGAACTCAAATCTGTCCTAAAATTAAAAAATTTGTTGTATTAAAAATAAATTTAAAAAATATGAGCATTAAAAATTTTGTTATAAATATTTATTTCATGTTTAATAATAAAATTTTTCAAATTTATTAAAAAAAATTTATAATTTGAAATAAAATTTTGTTCCTATATGAAATATTTATATATTTGAAGAGAAAATATTGAAAATTTAAAAAATAATACATTAAAATAACAAAAACAAAAGAGAAATAGTAAAAAATTAATATTAATAGACAATCTGTAGGGCAACACGTATCCATCGGGCCAGGTATGAATTTAGAAATCATCACTCATATAACTCGATCTATTTTTTATCAATACTCATATCGATCTAGCTTGCCCCTAACCTATCCTACCCATTTGTTAGATCTAGTTATATGTCAACAAACGCAATTATGTCCAGAGTAAAATCTTTTTTACCACTCAGCAATAAAACATTTTAAATGAAAGGTTACATGGTAAAATATAATAATTCTATATCATAGTTGTTTGTAAATTTACTTTATAAGCACATAAATGAGTAACTGCAGCTACAATTCACACTAAAATAGTCATTTGGAGAGAATTATAGTCATCTGTGCAGCCAAAAAGATAATAATAATAAGCAGTCATTGCCCTTATTATTTTATTATCAATTGAGTTATTTTCTAAATTCATGCAACCACAAAAATAACACTTAAAAGATATAAAAAAATAAAGTGGAACCATAATAGAAACCACATTGAGTTAAAAAAAACAAGGCCAAATAATCAAATAAAAATCCTAATCTGTCCTTTCAAGGAATGAATAATCTGTGTAACCAATAACATGATCTTCTGTGTAGAAAGTATCTCTATGGTACTTATTGAGAGGGGCATTGAGCTCAAATCTCTTCGGCAAATCAGGATTAGCTAAGAACCAACGACCATAAACAACAAGATTTGGGTGACCCTCAACTATAGCCTTGATTCCATCTTCCCTGTCAAAACCACCGGCAACAAGAAAAGTACCATTGAAAGCCTTTCTCATGGGCAGTAAATTGTGAGGACATTCACATTTTTCTAAAACTGCTCTCATTCTGGGTTCAACCATGTGACAATAAAGAATATCATACTTGTTCAAGGACTCTGCCATGTAGAGGCCTAATGCTTTTGGATTTGAGTCCCCTGCTTCCATAAAGTCTGCAAAGGGAGATAGTCTTATCCCAACTCTCTCTGCTCCTATCTCATTTACAACAGCTTCAACAATTTCTAGTGCAAATCGGCAACGGTTCTCAAGCGATCCACCATACTGGTCTGTCCGATCATTCACTTGATCCTTCATAAACTGTTCAATTAAGTACCCGTGTGCACCATGAATCTCAACTCCATCGAAACCTATACACAACATGTGCACAACATTAGCATTATGAATATCAAGACTAGATGTGGGTTATGAAAACTTTTATAGAAAATTAAGGGTAAAAATTACCAGCCTCAATAGCATTCCTAGCAGCAATCCGGAAATCGTTCACAATCTGAGGGATTTCATCTGTGCTTAGTTGCCTTGGAGGTGAGAACTGTGCGACATCAATGCCATTAGATCTAATTTGAGGTGTCAATGGCTTGTTAGTACTGGAGATTGGAGCTCGACCGTTTGGCTGAAAATCTGAATTGACAAGAGAGTGAGAACAATTAAAGATCTGACCAAAACAACATAAATGAAACATAAAAACAAAAAAAAAAAGAAAAAGAAAACGATTGAGCTTTTACTAAATTTGATAAACCCAGAAATGATTCAGCCATTACAATATACAAAAGACAGAGAAATAGAACAAACCTTTACTTGAGACTCTTCCCAGATACCAAAGCTGACAAAAGAAGATCCCACCTTTGGCATGAAGAGCATCCACAATAGGTTTCCAGGCTTCAACTTGCTCCTTTGTCCATATACGAGGTGTATGTGGATACCTAAAAAATCAAAGAAACAAAGGAGCTAATCAAATTTCAACCAAAATAATTCAAATTAAAACCTCAAGTGCTCTTACAATTCTAATCTAAGACATATATAAACAAAATTAATTACCCTTGAGCAGTCTTAGAAACACCAGTGGCTTCAGTTATGAGAAAACCACCTTTGGTGGTTCTCTGAGAGTAATATAAGATCGCATGAGGCTGAGGAACATTGCCATAAGATCTCTGTCTAGTCAATGGTGCCAAAACAACCCTGAAACATACAACAGAAAATCAACCATAAAGTTCGATAATACCTAACAAAGAACTGCAGTTTTCCATCCAAACAAAGTCATAAAATTGCAACACTATACTACTTTATCACTATTTTAACCCATATTAGCAAATTTACATGCATGAAAGGCTATTTTTTAAATAGAAAAGTGTCATCTCAGCTGAAGAATCAGCAGGTCCAAACAAGAGCTAAACAAACAGTTTATATAGACTGTCTCCCCAATTTTGTTCAGTGATCCTTGGGCCCAACGTCGGAACCAAGATTTTTTAATAACTGAAATATCAAAAATACAAAAACTGGACTAGAAAATTAAAACTAGAGGTGTCAATTAATACTTTTACTACGAAAGAAGAAAAATTTAGCCATAAATGTAAGAGAAAAATTGAGATTATTATATCAAAGAAGAAAAATAAAAACTTGAACTATACTGGAGGTTGAAGAAAAAAAGTCAAAACATGGAAAAATTGGTGACATAGATACTTGACTACTGTCACAGAAGAAAAGGGCTTTTGTTACAAATTAAGACAAAATAGAAGGAGATTAGCTCAATCATCCAATGTCATTGGGACATGGAGCCCCCACTCAGCCCTCAGTGGCTCCTTCCCTGCTAGCGCCACCATATAAAAAGTTACAAACCCAGCTAAGAAAAAGCTTACCTATATTCACTCTTACACCACTCTTACAATTACTTAGCAAAGTCTCTTCTATTTATAGAAGAGAAAAGCTTCCGGATTTCAAACAATTTTGAATCCGTCGACAATACAATACAAGTGAATAGTAAACTTATTAAATAATTGTACTAGGCTGTCTCCAGCCGACGCAACCAGACAACCACGTGTTCTAAGCACTGGGGTGTTAGTCTCCTATATGTCAGTTACGTTTACATATTTTATAATAGTAAAATCCAAGTGGCTCTTTATCAGTCGTTGATCTTCAGAATGTTGGCAAAGTCTTCTCCGTTGATCTACTGTTTTCGCTTTCCACTTGTCTTCCACATATTTGATACACGTTACCTTTACACGTGTTGCTCTTTTTGCTTTTAGGTTGAGCAGATCTCCCTCTTCTTGGGCTCATTCTATGGGCTGATCTAATGAGTCCATAAAGTCTCCAAAGGTTCCTTCTTCTTCCAGTTGAACTTTTGCAATTTGGGCTTGGGTTCAACCTTTTGAGTAATAACAAGTCGAAGTATATCCTTTGTATTTTCAATCAGAGCCTGATTAGATATATTATGAGGTTTAAATCCTTCAACCATATCTTGGATTTGGGCTTGATTTTGCCTAAACAAAGTGTTTGGAACTCTTGTGTATTTCTTTGACAAGATAACTATTACTCCTTTGTCAATGTGAACTATTTCATTTTTTCTCAAGAATTCTTCTAACTTGGATTGGACCATTAGTAACTTTACTATATGTAATCTCGTCCAGTATTCGTCTACCTTGTTAAGTTCATGAAGTTGTTGCAGTGTCGCTTGTCCTATTAAGACATCTTTTTGAACCATTATGTTATACCATGGTTCTCCTACAACAAATTCCCAAATTTGTACAGGTTGCACGTCATCATCCTCTTGAATCGATTAAGTTATCACACAGGTGAATGTATGAATTCTTCTATCAAATACACAAAGAGGTTACTTAACAACATCTGGTATTTCAGGGTTAACCATCGTTTCCTATACATCGATCTCAATTACATCTATTCAGCCTTTTTTCAAAAATGATCCATAAAATCCCTTCCAAAAAAGCTTCCATGGAACATGTAATTCTATAAGTCCATCCAAGAACATAGAAAGTCCTTCTTGAAGATCTTTTCTGTCTTCTTCTTTTATAGATGTTATTAATCCTTTTAAAGTGACTATTTTGAGATAAGACATTTCGAAGTCTGTTATATCTCTAAGTAGTCTAGACCTTAAAAGTAGTTTTTGAAAAATAGATCCTCTTGAAAGTTCTTCTTTTTCGTAATAAATCTTATCTGTTTCAAGCTAAGCTAGTCTATTGGCTAGTTTTTGCAATATCTGCCTAAGTTCTACTTCGCTTTGTCCCATAGCTAAGGCTATACAACATTGAACATTTAGGTCTTCTAATATTGCTCTGCTGGCTTCCGTAAGTTTCAAGTTTTCAAGAATGTCGAATTTCTCTATATAGCTAAGCTTTTTTTGGAAATTTTTCATTCTTTTTCTTGCTCTTTGGTAGTTTTCTGCTTTTTGGTAGTATCCTGTTTTATAACAGTTTCACCTTTTCTTTGAAAGTTCCTTTTAGGATTTGAAATATGTTTAGAATTCCCTTTCACTTTACTAGAACTTCCAATCTCAAAGTTTTTCATCCTTGATGTCACCACGCTTGTTGTAGTAGCCTTTTGATATTTCAGGTTTCGTCTATCTGAAGTATCCATATCTAGAGATTGTTGAGATCTGGAACGTATCAAGCTAGGTGAAATGTCTAGAGGTTCTTGTGATTGATTCATAGTAGTATGTTGTAATGTTGTAAGAACCTATTTGAACACAATATTTACCTCTTCTAAAAGAGTTTCTTTTGGCCTTTTTTGAATTAACTATCTTTGTCACAACCTTCTCACTTCTAGAGTTTGATTTTTCTGGCATTGCCACATTTTTCCTAGAAGGGAAATTTCTCCATAAATGAGTCATTGATCGACATTTGGAGCATGAAAATCTTTTTCTAGTTTGATCCTTTTTGTCTATTCTCCTGCAATGGTCTAGACAAAAAGTTAGCAATAAAATTAGACTTTCCAGAAATGAATTCAATCTTGAAGAGATATTCTGCAAACCAGATTTGCCATCTTATTAGTCTAGTTTTATCATCCTTTAAGACTAATTTCATAAATGATGTTAAATATTTAGAATCAATGCTTAAAGTGAATTCTTGACTAATAACGAATAATCGAAATCTATCAATACATTTTTTAGCCGCTAAAACTTCTTTTTTCATAAACAAAATAGTTTATTTTAGCAGATGAGAATTTTCCTGATGCATACCGAACTATTCTTTCGATATTATCAGTACCTTTGACTTTTAGAACTCGTCCCTAATAATAATTAGATGCATCACTCTCTATGATAAGAGAATCAAAGTTTGTTAGGAGTGTTAATGCTTGAAGGTTCTTAGTCAAGTTTTTGGTTTGGATAACACAATTGGTATCTTCCATGGACCATGACCATGGTACCTTAGAACTAACCTTTTTTGTTAATCCATTTATTACCTTGGCCAAATTTGGGACATATTCCCTCATTTGATTTGCAGGTCTAAGAAATTGCTATAACATATGCTTATCTTCAAGCATATCAGGAAATTCCAACAGTTTCTTTGCAATATGATCTTGGTGTCGGATTCCTCCTTCTCCAAATTCAACCCCCAAGAATTTAATCTTGGTTTGGAACCAATCTATCTTCTTTTCAGATAAGACCATTCCATGTTCAAGGAATTTTCTAATTACCTGTTCTAGATGATTTTTATGTTCTTCTCTAGTCTTGTTAAAGACTAGTACATTATCTATATAAACAACATAGAAATCAGATAAGTCGAAAAAAACCTTATCCATTTTCCTTTGAAATATGGTAGGTGCTTGTTTTAATCCAAATGGCAACACCAGCCATTCAAACAATCCCTTTGGGCACATAAAGGCTGTTAAAAGAATGTTTTGTTCTGCTATTTTGATTTGCTAGAATCCTAACTTTAAATCAAAGCGTGAAAATATTTTTCCAAATCTAGTTTTATTTAGTAAACCTGATTTGTTAGGGATTTTGTATGCATGGTTTATAGTTTTGTTATTTAATTGCCTATAGTCAATTACCATTCTAGCATTTCCTCTTATCTGCTCAGCTCTATTTATTACCATAAAAGCTAGAGAAGAGTAAGGGCTATTACTTTCTCAAATTAATCCCTTTGCTAATAATTCTAGGATTTGCTTTATAAATTCCTCCTTTGTGACGGAGGAGTATCTACAAGATTCTAATTTTACTCTATCACTTGGATCTCATAATTTTATTTTAGCAAATACTCTACTCCTTTCCCATAATTTTAATGGTAAGTCATCAAAACATGGAGAAAGTTCCTCTTTGAATTCTTTAATCTTTTCAAGAATCCAAGAGTTTGCATGACTGTCGTTCTTTAAAATCTTATTCCTCTCTATTATTTTATCCGTATTCTCAAGGAATATATTAGAGACTTGAATTTCCTATGTTTTTCCTCGAGTGATTCGGTATATTTGATTTTGAGGGTCAGATTTTACTTGACATGTTATTTCATTCCTATTTGTTTCAAAAGCATTAATCCACCATTTCTCTTTTGGTTTGACAGAGAATATGATGTGATCTTTTTCATGTTGTAATCTCTTAGGCCTAAAGCCATTTCAAACTTTAGAGATATTTGGTCTTGCTAAAATAGGAATTGTATGTCCTCCAAGAATAATATAGTCATTATCTTAGATAAAAGGCCTCACTTCTGCCTGTCCACGAAGAAATGAGTTTCCAAGAATGAAATCTAATTCTAAGTAATCCAACAAAAGGATTTCTCTTAGAACGAATTTTTTCTTATTTAGTAATATGGTCACGTCTTAGACAAATTATGTGATCATATTTTCTCCTCTATTTGTAATAGTGTTCATGATAGGTTTTTCAAGTTCTATCCATATTTTTGGTGGAAAACAAAACTTTCGTGCTATACATTTTGTTGCTCTTGTGTCTACCAAAACATCTAATGTATAAAGTTCATATTCTGGAAAACAAAGTTCCATTGTGATACAAGTGTCGATTGTTCCTTGTACCAATGCATGACAACGAATTTTATGATTCATTATCATTTGCATTGGCGATGTATCATCTTCTTCATATACTGGAATTTGAACAAATTTATAACAGATTATTCTTCTTATAGAAGAATTCCTTGAAATATGGTTTTCCGCATGCAAGTTGTCTAATATGTCCTTTTCTAGCATATTAATCCTTCGTGCACTTGGTCCAACATCCTCTCTTCTTTTAGAAATTGAATTTCTTGGTGAAAATACAACATTCCTCGAAACTAAGTTTCTTGGAATAGGGAGAGTAATATCTACCTTCTCTCCGATCTCCTCAATCTTTATTCCTGGGTTTATTTCCATATCTACCACGCTTGACTGCAGTGTAAAGGTTAAAACCATATTGCTTGGCCATGTCAATTGACGAGGATTGACTATGGTGGGATTTATGGGAATAATAGAGTTTGATCCGGGACCATGCGCTTTAGTATTCGAATGAGAGTGCATTGACATAGGATTTATAGAATTTACCAATCGGTAAATCATCTTATATTGAATTGCCACGTCGTTACTGGATTGTAGTAATTCTTCCAATCTAGAAGTATGAATTCGTAAAACCATAATCCTCTTAAGATTAGGATATTTAAGACTGACCATATATCCTGGTCGAATCATTCCATAAGAGTCTCCTAAAACTAGGTTGGCATGAAACCCTCTAACTAAAGCTTTAGTGAATGTAGTCCATCTCCTATCTAGCAATGCAACTTGGATAGGGACATTTATACCACCACGGAATAGCCCATGTACTCTTACTTGTACAACTCTTAATTGTACATAGTGATACTTGTTGTTTGCCCGTTTCATAAGTTCACGCAGTTTTAATAACCATTCATCATTTGATAAAATGATTTCCCCTTCATTTGATTGGGTTAAAGCTACTCTAATAGGTTTTTTGTGTATGTCTTCTAAACCTCGAGCCTGAAATATCCATCGTGAAGTTTTTCCAAATACTTCTCTAGGTGAGAGTTTTAGGATTACCCATCCATTTAGGCTTACCAATGTATCCTCATAATTAGTAGACAAGCCAATCACTGACTATGAATTAGTTTTGGGTTCTAATGATATGAGTTCCTCATTGTCTATGAATATATTAGAAGGTACTTGTACACTTTCTATTCTATTCATAAAAATCCGATGAGAATTAACATCCTTATCTATTTTAGACAAGTTTATTTTTCCCTCATTGTTTTTAGAGTCCTCATCTGAAAAGTAATCTTCTGAGTAATTTTTCTGAATCTGAGGTATCAAAGTATTTCAAAATCAATTCATAGAGTGATTCATCATCCGAGTTAATTTCGTATCCAAATATAGGCTCATATTCAGAAGTATTAGATTCTAAATTCACATTTAAGAATTTAAGACTCGCCTTCTTTTTGCTCTTATTTGGACATCCATCTGCATAGTGATGATCTTTGCTACCATAGATCCAACAGTAATTATAGTCTTTTATGTTTTTTTCCCGAAGGGCAAATAGCACAATATTTCCTTGCTCTTCGTTCCTTTGTAGTTATTTTTCTAATAAACCTTCCGTGGTTAGGAAGTTTAGTTTTATTAGAAATAGGTTTTTTCCTCATGTTTTTAAACCGTCTAGGAAATTTTCTTTTCCATAGAAAAGTATTCCGTTTTTTATGAGTTTTCCAATTGTGATGTTTTGGAGTTTTAAAGGATGATTTTTCGCATCTATACTGTCTTGGGACTCTATCAAAATTGTAACAATAGGCATCATTAAAGTGTAGCCTTGTGGTATCTTTATTAAGCTTAGCATTTAGACACCTTGTTCGAATCAATTGCCTTGCAGCCTCTATTCTTCCTCCCAAAGAATCTACTATCTGATTCTTTTCCAAGAGTAGTTTAAAGGCTTCGCTAAAAGCTTTGTCCCATCCATGTGGTAACTTTGCAAAGAAGGTATTTTTCATAATTTCTTACATTCCAACAGGTAACTGATAAAAATATCGCTTGTATTCACAAATGAAATTTTCAAGTTGGCACATGTCACAAAGCCTAAGCTTTGTTATAGCTTCTAAAGCAACTACCTCTGCAAGATTTCTACTTGTGATAGTTATTCCAGTAAATTCTCTTAAGAGCATGTCTTTAAAAAGTATGAATATTCCCTCGCGAGTTTTTAAGTCGTTTACTATCTCTAATATTCCAGTGCTCGCTTCTAATCCTAACCAAAAGCTTCCTACGATACCCTGTAGTGTAGATCTTAGAAAACGGTACGTTTGTCTTAGGTCAAAGGATTTATTTTGCACATGGACCCAGTTGACAGTCTCCCAAATTTCAATTGCTTCAGCCATGTTGTTTACACAATATATATTTAGGAAACTTCCACTAGAAGGTATTTCTACCATCTTTTGTATGGGTCTTGGAGTATATTCCGACTCAATCCGAGTAGGATATGTCGTGGGAGTGTATTCAGGCTTAGAAATTTCTTGAAGGAATCTTTTGAATGAATGTAAAGGATTCTTCATTCCTTCTAAAAGGTCATCTTTTATTTCAGCTTCCCTTAGATTAGTGATAAGGTTTTCTAGTTTGTCTATTTTTGGTTCTAGAGTAATCTTTTTATCTTTTCCCTTATCAGAAGTTCTCCTTTGTTTCTTAAGCTCTTCTTTGTAATATTTGCTGATTTTTTCAACATCCAAAAGAGAGATTTCAGGAAGATCAACCTTCCTTTTGTCTTATTCTTTTGAAACAAAGTATTCTTCTTTTATCACGTTTAAGTAAAAATTTTTAGTTTTTTCCCAATCTCCTTGGGACTCCTGAGCTACAAAGTTTGCATATCTTGGCGGGAGACAAGGATATTTACTTTGTAGACTAGAATATCATATTAATCCAAACCTATCAAACAAAAACATTAGGAGTCAATGGGGACATGAGCACCCACTGGGTCCTTGGTGGCTCCTTCCGAATGAAGCAAAAGTTCAATTACCCGGAAGTCAGAGAATCACATTAATTGATCCAAACCCATCAACAAAAACCAATAGAAATAGAGTACAAGGGGTGCAAAATGTAATATTTTCAAAGTTATAATACCCACCTGTTAGAAAGATTAAACGGGCCCATCTGGTAGGGGGTGAGAAGAGGAATACAAGGAGTTTCTTCGGCCATGTTTGAGGCTTTGAGCTTGACGTTTTAGTAATAAAAGTGTCAAGTTGCTGCAGTTGTAAAATGAGTGAGTATTTATAGTGTGGTGGGAGACAAGAAGAGCAGCAACGAGTATGAAAAAAAAAAAAACCGAGAATGCGAAGACGAAACCTGCATCCGACAGTGGTGGGGCTACAAAAAAAATTGTCGTGAGAAATTACGTAAATTTTTTCGTCAATCTTGACTAGCCACCGCCCCCCACCCACCACTAGTAATGCACAAAAAGAAGCGCAAAATTACATCATACGAATTTGTTATGAACATATTTTTTTACACACATTTGCGCTAATGTAATATTTTTACTAATGGTTTATATACATTTATATAATTTAGATATTAATTATATGGGATGCTTCAAAGTAAATTAAACTAGGTAGATTTGTAATTGGACAATAGAACAAAGCTCATTAAAAAAAGGGTAATATTACACGTATCTATTTTAAGTATATAAATAAATATATATTTATATATGTTATTACAAAATTAGATGTTACTTTATTATTAATTCAAAATTATTCAATTAATATATGTTTATTTATATACTCAAAATAGATACATATAGTTTTATTATTAAGAAAAATATATTATGGGAAATTAATTACAATAAAAAAACTATGTAAATATATTTTTTAAGAGCAATGTTATGTGTACCCATTTTTTATATACAATTCATGTACACAGTGATGTATCATAATATAATTAGGTGATTTTAAAATTTGTGTCATTATTTGATAAAGAAACATTCAATCACATGATAACACCTCATCTGTGTACACAAATTGTGTACCAAAAATGGGTACACATAGTTTTATTGATTTTTTAATATACAATTTGGTACATTGATGATTTGATATTATACGATTGAATGATTTCGAATTAATGATAAAATAATATTTAATCATATAATAATACATCATCTGTGCACACAACCAAACATATGTATATGTAACATTGCTCATCAATTACATTAACTATTTAGGGGTGTAAATGATTTTGTTTAGATGCAACACTCGAATCTACAAAAAATAGGGAGCAAACTCACAAGAAAGAAAACACAAATATTTGGTGGGTCATGTCATGCAACCCACCATGCCTACAAATCATGTCGAGTTGACTTTGAGTTGCATAGTTAGGGGACTTTGTACTAGCCAGCCTACAAAAATATGTGTCCATGACACAACCTGTACTACAACAAATCATATCGTGTTGGGGTCTTAACAGGTGAACTGTGAGCTTTTGGTAGATAGACTTGTTAATTATATATATTTTTTTAGGGATATTAATTAAAATAGGTACAAAATTTTGTGCCTAAACCTTTTTAGACAAACTTTTAATGAATTTATTTTTTAAACTAAACTCAATATTTATTTCAATAATACCCCTCTTTAATAATTATCTTTCTTCAGTCGTGTTTTTTCTCAGTAGTGTTTTCTTTGACAGTATACTCCAACACCAACACATTGATTGTAAATTGGGTAATTTATGAATCGAACCATTCATAACTTGTTTGAAAATAGGTTGATTTTTGGCTTGATTGTTGATATATCCAAATCAGAATGAAAAATAGAATAGATGCAAGTGCCAGTGTGAGATTTTAGTATTTCAAAAATTGTCTGAATTATGAATTAAAAAATTGCATGGAATCAGTTGTTTATCATTAATATAAAAAATATGTATATAAAAATATTTATGTACATGAGTGCGTGATAAATATTTTTATTTATATAAATAAAAATATTTATATAAATAAGTACGAGAATGCTCTTGTACTTCTACCACTCATGGATATAAATATTTTTATATAGATATATTTTAGATTATTTTTATATACATATTTTTTATATTAATGACAAACAATTGTTTTCATTCAATTTTTTAATTTATAATTTAGACAATTTTTGAAATACTAAAATTCTGCACTCTTATTTTCATTTGTTTTGTTTTTCATCTTGATATTAATATATCAATAATCAAATAAAAAAGTAACCTATTCTTGAACAATTTTATGAATATTTTAATTTATAAGTTATCACATAATTAAAAACATAATTAAAACATAATTATTAGAGAGGGGTATTATTGGAATAAATATTGAATTTGTTTTAAAAAGTAAATTTATTAAAAGTTTGTCTAAAAAAATTTAGATGCAAAATTTTATGTCTATTTTAATTAATATCTTTTTTTTATTTTTTTCTAATTTTTATTATTTTTTGTTATGTCTTTTACATTTTCCATACTAATTTTTTAGCTTCCTCAAAATAATAATAACAAATAATTAATAAATTTAAATTTCTCACATCATCTTTCGGTTTTCCATAAAATTAATAATAAATTTATTATTACTTTTTAATTTCTCATGACATTAATGAATACTTTTGAATTCCTTATGTAAATTATTTGAATTCCCTATGTAATAATAAATAATTAATAAAATTAAAAAAAATATGCACCGTGTTTTGTTGGGTCGGGTCGACCCAAGGGATGCTATAGTGTGTGTGGGGTCCCCACCGACCGTGCCAAAAAAAGAAGGTTCGGTTTAGCCTGACACCTTTGACATGTTTAGTTTAGGCCAACCTAAAGTGGTATATTTGAAAACCCCATTAATTAATAAATCAACCTTTAATGAAAAAACATAAAACTCTTTACAATAGTGCAATTTTTAGAATGAAAAAAATCATGGAAACTCTTTTCAATTATTGAATCCCAAAGAGCCCTATTACATAATTTAATAGCCCCTCATAATTCCATCAATGTCTCTTACTATTTGGGATCACCTCATCTAAAGACAAAACAACATATCTATAAAGAAAAAACTTCTTATAAATCTTCTAAACAAACACTATGGGACAAACGACCTTTTATAACTTTTCTTGAACAAGAAATGTGGGATAAGATCAAAACATAAATGTAACACTCAAAGGTATGTATAAGGGCATATATGCCTTTTTCCTTGCATTTGAATTTGATTATGTGTGTTTTGGATGCGTGAATGATTGTGCACCATAAGGGCATATGCCTGTGCATGCCTTAAGGAAGGCAAAATAGTCACTTCACATTGGGCATGCAAAATGGCCAAGGAAAGCAGGACTAATGACTGTGTTTGTTGGGAATGCACATCCATGTATCCATTCATCAAATTTGAATTCGAATAAGGATTCGGTTATTGACAAACTTAAAACATGTTTCCGGTCATGTAACTAAAGGAAAGATTATGGATAAAGGAAGCATGATCGTTCATGACATCATCTTGGTAAACTAAAAAGAGGCACACAACCTGACATGTTTAGTTATGAACAACTTTCATAAAGTCACACAAAGGGAAATTATGAGCTTAGGGCATGATCGAAGGACATTAGAGAAGAAGTTGAATCACTAGATACCTTGCCACATGAAAACTTAGCCAGATTTTGACGGTCATGTAAGTAGTTGACATACTTTTTTTTTTTCTATAGTTCGATTATTTGTGGAGAATACCATCGTTTTGTAATAGTGTGTTTTATGAGGATGTTAATGAGGATAACATGTTATGTGTTTCATAATTGGCAGAATGGGAAATGGATTATGATGTGTTTGTATATAAATTGATATGCTATGTTATGAGAACTTGATGTTAAATTTATGATATTGTAACATCCCTGCCTAGAAGTATTGTTTTTTGGAAGAAGATATCACTAAATTGACTATTTGAGCTTGCATTTATTTTAAAAAACATATAATCAAACTCATAAAATCTGTAAAAGAAACCTCATTTATTAATCATTAAACAAATTATTAAAATACCTCTATTAAAAAAAGTATCGAAAGTGTATAAAAGATGTCTCAAACTATGGACATAAACTGAAAAGTCAAGATATGTGTAGCCAAATAAATAGAAATCAATGATATTATAAAAACTTAATAAAAAAAAATGACAAAAATGTTTATTTGTTCATTTGCATTAAACTTATGAAAGTAGTCGTTACGTTCATTTGCATCCTAGACATATGAAAGTAAGGGAGTGAGTGACAAAACACTCAATTAGTAGAAGACTTTACTACTAGCTTTTACATAATCTCCAAAATACACTTGATCTTAACCCATACAATTTTGTCATCTAGATTTAACATTAAACTTCCACTAGGATGATGGTGGATCATATCTATCATCTCTATGCTTATACTAAACTCTAGGGAATATCTAGGCTACAAATCTTAACTTTCGAATCGAACTATGCTTCGCTCAATCATTAAGGAAGCATTCCTTAGATTCCTACCTAATATGATTATAACTCTGCTTGATGGAAGCACTATCATCTGAAAGCTATAATTTAGACTATATACTAAGTTGATTAGATCAAATCGAATACAAGGATTTGGCACCTTGGTTGTGTGAACTATCTCTCTATTCTACTACACCAAAACTATGTCTTAACTGGACTTTACTGCGAGCAAGTACCCTATTGTGGATAAGGTGTCCTATTGTGGATAGTGTCACGAATGTGTACTCACGGTACCTCTTCATAATCATCCTATAAAGTTTAGTATGCATGATCTCGAGACTTAACTCAACTAGGCTAGTTCTCACTTCCACTTAAAGTATAACTTATGTTTTTGCAAAGTTTTATCTCATAGGCACGCAAGGTATTACTATGTACTTAGGATTTCTATATTGTATCTCGAGACGACTTATAGATCTTTAGCCTATTTCCCTTTTCTCTTATCTTTCTTCTGCCTTATATACATGGGCGTGTGGCATTTTATATATAGAGGTGTATCCCTTGATTTGCTTGCATATGACTATCCTCCTTGTGGTCTTTCCCTGTGTGGGATTTTTCTTATACCTACAAGGGTATGCTTTGGTTGCATAGGTGTGTGCCTTTAAGATCTCTAATGCATTTTTCTTTTTAAAACTTATCTCAATTGCACCACTTCACAAGGGTATTATGGTCATTTCACCTCACACACAAGTATGCCCAGGTGTCCTAATTGACCATTCATTTATCAACAACATCTAACAATTGTCAAAACACTAGAAAACTTAATCTAACTTTGGGGTGGCATACACATGAGTATGTGTCCAATACCACATTACTATGTGGCAAACCCAAAATTCAAACCTTGTTTCACACTCTAGTCCAGTTTCTATGCATCCTATTATTGTTCTATGAGATTTAGCACACAAACCATGCTTATACTAACACCATATTTTAGCAATGATCACAAGTATCATGACTAAACAATCATTAAATAGAAATTTAGTTAAGCACATACACAAATCAATCAACAAGAATCATCATGGCAATAATCAATCTCTAGTTCATGTATTTTTTATAACATCATCTCAATAACATTACATATATATACATAGCTACTAACCATCTTTTTATAGAAGTCAACCAAATTTTCCTTTACATAGATCACTACAAACTTTACCATATTCATGATAACTTCTCTTAAAATCGTTTTCTCAATTAATAACCATGAATTTGACAAACAAAAAACCTTGTTCCACATACGTCAATAATCGATAACAAAGGAATGAGAGCCCCACTTAATTGGAGTTTTCGCTGCTAAGGATGGAGATACTGTTATTCTCTTCTTCTCACTACAATCTCTACCATTCCTTTGCTAGAAATTATCGCCAAAAGTTGCTAAAGTAAGGCCTGAATATTAGAGCTAAACACTTCCTTTTTCTCTGACAAAAGTCATGCATTTGGATATGGATTAAGATCCCTAAAACATAGCCATCATGCTTTATTTAAGTTGACTTTACATAACATCATACATAGGAGTGTATCGTGCAATTTAATTTTTTCATGAAATCTTCTTATCTGACTTACATAATAATGATATATAGGCATAACCTTCACATACACAACCATGTGTCCCCCAAAATTTATACTTTAACTTTAAATCCATATTAAATCATTCACACATCAATCAAACTCATGCACAAAGACTATTTTTCTCTTGAGACGTATCAATGGATGTTATAGATATGGAATTTGGAGGCTTGCTTGATGATTTATTCTATGTAAAAACATGTTTAGGGATGAACTTAGGGCTAGATTCGAGCTGAACTAAACATTAGCATGGGCTCGTCAAGCTCGCTTCAAAAGAGCTTGAGCTTAGATTGTTTCAAAAGAGCTGAGCTTGAGCTTGAATCTAGCTTTTATAAAACGATGTTGTTTTAATACATATTAGTCAAAACGACATCATTTTGTATCAAATTTTTTAAGCTTGTGAGCTTGATAAGTTGAACACCCTAAAGTTGAAGTTCAAAAATATTGAACTTTCAAGCTCGAGATCACTTCAGCTAAGCTTGTTTTGGGCTTAAGCTCGAGCTTAAAAAAGTTTGGCTTGAATCCAACCCTAAATAAACTGATATAGTTTTACATGATTAGAATATACTGTATTGTTAAGGTTTGGCCAAAAAAATATATAAAAACCAACAAGATCAAAATTTCTAAACACCCATGAATAATCGTTCATGTATGCATGGATACTTGTTCAACCCTTAAGAAGAAGAAGACTCATTGCCAGTCTAATGTGTATTTGTCCTAGCGTATATGCTTTAACAGACGTATGATATAGGACATACTTGTTCATGGTGTTTAGAATGAATAATGTGATAGAGAGATAGACTACTACGATTTCAAGTATAGGGACTTAACGACAATAGTCAAATGTTTGGCTACCTTTAGTCAAAGGTTCATATACATACCTGTCACTTTTAAGTGCGAATAGTTATGCATATGTCAAGGTTGAAGCATAAGGATCAAAGGCTAGTATAATGCCTCATTTAGAAGTACGACCATTTAAAGGAAGATGTCACCAACTTTGACTGTGCTAGCATGCATTCACTTAATATTAAAATCCATCACTTAACACATATGATAAAATTGCACAACACCTTTATTGAATTAATAATGTGGAAGCGTGCAAAGGATGTCAATAAAACAACATTTCACCTCTAAACATGAGCATTTAACTCAAATTAATTGCTTAGCATTAGTGTTGCTTTTGAATATTACACAAGAAAATTTATTTAACATATAGTTCTACTAACTCAAATTAATTGTTTAACATCAGTTTCACTACCATTGTTAAATAAATCATTGGACTTCAATCCAATGTGTACAACACATATAAAATATGCTATAGATATAAATGTGGGTTACAATTTAAAGTATTTTCTTTGAACATTTAACAGGTATTAAAACTCCTACTACACCTTAGGTAGTAAATTAGACCTTTTGTTTTATGGATTCACCTTCTTAGTTTAACCAAAGTAATCAAATTCATGCATTAAAAATTCTTTATTTTATTCTTGAATTCCTTGAATTTCTTCAAGTTATTCAGATTTGTATCTCCATAGATGTACAAATCATATTCATTAATATTTTCAATAAATTAATTGAAATTTATAATTTTTTGTGTTCGACATTAATTGTTAATTCTTGTTGTTTGGATGAAATTCAATAGTTGAATAATGCTCCCACTGAAAACAGTGAGAGGTTGACATAGTCATGCTTGTCTAAAAGACATAACCAATATCCATCATTCAACCAAAATTGAATGAATCAAAATTCTAGCCATGACTAAGTTTTTTGTGTCATTTGACATAATATTGTTTAATAATCGTCATTAAGATGATATTCAACAGTTGAATGATATTCTTACTAAAGCTAGTAAGAGATTGACAAAGTCATCTTTGTCTTGACAGACAAAACTAGTATTCATTATTTGACAAAAATCAAAGAACTTTAAAAACTAGTCATGACTAAGTCCTTTATATGTAAAATTAATGGCCTAATTTATTTATATGATTAAGAATTGTTGAAATAATCACAATTATAACTCTTGTAGAAGTTTTATTTTTGAAAACTATTTAACTAGTTTTTATTTCTTTTCATTTTGCATGTAGAAAAGAGTGAATACATTGATTTATAACTATTGTGGACTGCACGTGCTGCATTTCCAACTTCTAGGTCCACCTCTTCTCCTAGCAAGATTCCACTATTCCTTGGTTCCTACACATCAATCAAATGTAAGAATCCTAAATCCCATGTTAAATAACATGAGATTTTGAGAAAATATTCGATTCTTAATCATACCTAACATTAAAGACTCAGTCTTCTTTCTTTTGTTATTTAATAAGGTTTTGTAGTGCTTGTTCCAATAGCCAAGCTCACCACATCAAAAGCAAATTACCTTACGCTTGCTGACTACACTATTATAAGGGTTTATTTTGTCCTTAGGTACTAGCTGAGATTTAGAATTTAG